>NC_092164.1:17922522-18005022 GCF_045791955.1 Oncorhynchus clarkii lewisi | reverse complement strand
CTCAACCGTAAGGCTCTCCAGAGGGTAGTGAGGTCTGCACAACGCATCACCGGGGGCAAACTACCTGCCCTCCAGGACACCTACACCACCCGATGTCACAGGAAGGCCATAAAGATCATCAAGGACATCAACCACCCGAGCCACTGCCTGTTCACCCCGCTATCATCCAGAAGGCGAGGTCAGTACAGGTGCATCAAAGCTGGGACCGAGAGACTGAAAAACAGCTTCTATCTCAAGGCCATCAGACTGTTAAACAGCCACCACTAACACTGAGTGGCTGCTGCCAACACACTGACACTGACTCAACTCCAGCCACTTTAATAATGGGAATTGATGGGAAATGATGTAAATATATCACTAGCCACTTTAAACAATGCTACCTTATATAAATGTTACTTACCCTACATTATTCATCTCATATGCATACGTATATACTGTACTCTATATCATCGACGGTATCCTTATGTAATACATGTATCACTAGCCACTTTATACTATACTATGCCACTTTGTTTACATACTCATCTCATTTGTACATACTGTACCCGATACCATCTACTGTATCTTGCCTATGCTGCTCTGTACCATCACTCATTCATATATCCTTATGTACATATTCTTTATCCCCTTACACTGTGTACAAGACAGTAGTTTTGGAATTGTTAGTTAGATTACTTGTTATTACTGCATTGTTGGAACTAGAAGCACAAGCATTTCGCTACACTCGCATTAACATCTGCTAACCATGTGTATGTGACAAATAAAATTTGATTTGATTTGATTTAGTGAATTCTTTGCAGCAATTTGACCATGAAGGTCTGATTCAAGCAGTCTCCTCTGAACAGTTGATGTTGAGATGTGTCTGTTACTTGAACTCTGTGAAGCATTTATTTGGGCTGCAATCTGAGGTGCAGTTAACTCTAATGAACTTATCTCAGCAGCAGAGGTAACTCTGGGTCTTCCTTTCCAGTGGCGGTCCTCATGAGAGCCAGTTTCATCATAGAGCTTAAATGGTTTTTGCGACTGCACTTAAAGTTCTTCAAAATTTTCCAGATTGACTGACCTTCATGTTTTAAAGTAATGGTGGAATTTAATTTATCTTTGCTTATTTGAGCTGTTCCTGCCATAACATGGACTTGGTCGTGGACCAAATAATCTTCTGTACAGCAACCCTATCTTGTCACAACACAACTGACTGGATTATACACATTAAGATGGAAAGACATTCCACAAATTAACAAGGCACACCTGTTAACTGAAATGCATTCCAGGTGACTACCTCATGAAGCTGGTTGAGAGAATGCCCAGAGTGTGCAAAGCAACAACAACAAAAAATACAGTTGAAGTCGGAAGTTTACATACACTTAGGTTGGAGACTTTAAAACTCGTTTCTCAACCACTCCACAAATTTCTGGTTAACCAACTATAGTTTTGACAAGTCGGTTAGGACATCTACTTAGTGCATGACACTACTTTCTCCAACAATTGCTTACAGACAGATTATTTCACTTATAATTCACTGTATCACAATTCCAGTGGGTCAGAAGTTTACATACACTAAGTTGACTGCCTTTAAACAGCATGGAAAATTCCAGAAAATAATGTACTGGCTTTAGAAGCTTCTGATGGGCTAATTGACATCATTTGAGTCAATTGGAGGTGTACCTGTGGATGTATTTCAAGGCCTACCTTCAAACTTTACTTGACATCATAGGAAGATCAAAAGAAATCAGCCAAGACCTCAGGAAGAAAATTGTAGACCTCCAGAAGTCTGGTTCATCATTGCGAGCAATTTCCGAACGCCTGAAGGCACCACGTTCATCTGTACAAAGAATAGTACGAAAGTATGAAAACCATGGGACCAATCAGCTGTCATACCGCTCAGGAAGGAGACGTGTTCTGTCTACTAGAGATGAATATACTTTGGTGTGAAAAGTGCAAATCAATCCCAGAACAACAGCAAAGGATCTTGTGAAGATGCTGGAGGAAACAGGTACAAAAGTATCTATATCCACAGTAAAACGAGTCCTATATCGACATAACCTGAAAGGCCACTCAGCAAGGAAGAAGCTACTGCTCCCCAACCGCCATAAAAAAGCCAGACTAAGGTTTACAACTGCACACGGAGACAAAGATTGTACTTTTAGGAGAAATGTCCTATGGTCTGATGAAAAAAAATAGAACTGTTTGGCTATAATGGCCATCGTTATATTAGGAGGAAAAAGGGGGAGGCTTGCAAGCTGAAGAACACCATCTCATCCGTGAAGCACAGGGATGGCAGCATCATGTTGTGGGGGTGCTTTGCTGAGAGGAGGGACTGGTGCACTTCTCAGCAAGGAAGAAGCCACTGTTCCAAAACCGTCATTTGCGACCAAGCTTTAACTTCTTGACTGATGTCTTGAGATGTTGCCTCAATATATCCACATAATTTTCCTACCTCATGATGCCATCTATTTTGTGAAGTGCACCAGTCCCTCCTGCAACAAACTTCTGACCCACTGAAATTGTGGTAGTGAATTATAAGCGTAATGATCTGTCTTGTAAGCAATTGTTGGAGAAAGTACTTGTGTCATGCACTAAGTAGATGTCCTAACCGACTTGCCAAAACTATATTTTGTTAACAAGACATTTGTGGAGTGGTTGAAAAATGAGTTTTAATGACTCCAACCTAAGTGTATGTAAACTTCCGACTTCCACTGTATGTTTGTTTGTGTGTCTGCTTGTGTGTGTATGTGTACACACACACACAACGCAGCACTCTCTAACAGCGACATGACACCAAAAACACAGTGAGAATGAAGCAAACTGTGACAATTTCCACAGTGCAGGCTCTCCCTCTCTAACCATCTCTCCCCTGATACCCATCCTCTTTCTCTCTCTCCCCCGCCATCTCTCTCTCTACCCCGTCTCCCATCGCCAGTGTCTCTCTACCCGTGGTTTCTCCCTCTATTTCAGCAGAAGTGACAGCCATACAGTCTCTCACAATGTTTTCACTATTCCGAACATACAGTGAGTGTTCAAAACATTCCGACACCTTCCTAATATTGAGTTGCACCCTCTTTTGTCTTCAGAACAGCCTAAATTCGTCGGGGCATGGACTCTACAAGGTGTGGAAAGCTTTCCACAGGGATGATGGCCCATGTTGACTCCAATACTTCCCACAGTTGTTTCAAGTTGGCTGGATGTCCTCTGGGTGGTGGACCATTCTTGACACACACACAAAACTGTTGAATGTGAAAAACCCAGCAGCGTTACAGTTCTTGACACAAATCCGGTGCACTTGGCACCTACTACCATACCCCATTCAAAAGCACTTAAATCTTTTGTCTTGCCCATTCACCCTCTGAATGGCACACATACACATTCAATGTCTCAATTGTTTCAAGGCTTAAAAATCCTTATTTAACCTGTCTCCTCCCCTTCATCTACACGGACTGAAGTGGATTTAACAAGTGACATCAATAAGGGATCATAGCTGGTCTGTCATGGAAAGAGCATGTGTTTTACGTTTTGTACACTGAGTGTAGATTTAGTGTGTGAGTTTGCACACGTGCATGTTTGTCACCTCTTTGAAAACATCTAATTACTGCCTAAAAGCTTGCCTTGTATTCCACATAGAGAGAAAGAGAGAGAGAGAGAGAGAGAGAGAGAAAGAAAAAAACTGTAGAATGATGCCATTTTTTATAAGATTATTCATCTGGGAAAATGTGCACACAAATACGCAGACACACTGGTATAGGGAAAGTGAGATTCCCGGTGTGGGAATGTGGTGTTGGGATTGTAGGGATGAAGTAGTAACCATCTTTGGAATATTGAGCAGCCCGAGATTAATCCCTGATAATCTGATTGGATTAAAACACAACGACCTGTCTGGTCAGTCACGCACCCGCACACAGTTCACCCTGCAGTGATCTACGTTGTGACGCTTAAACAGAGAGTGAACCAGGCAGATTGACAGGCATGCTAATTGAATCCTCCCCCTCCACAGCAACGAAACAAAACACTCTCCGCCTTCACTCTCACCATCCTCTTCTCCATCGTTTCACTCAAAAGCCCTACCCATTTTCCCATGCCTCCCCTCATCCTCTTCTGTCCCTCGTTCCCATCTTCCTATGCCCTCCCCTCCTCTTACACTACCATACTCTTCTACTCTCTTCCTCCTCAACCCTTTCCATCCCCTCATCATCCTCCACCCCCCCCCCCCCCATCCTCTCCACTCCTCTTCCCCCTCCTCCCATTTGTAGCCATTCATTAGGACAGACAGTTGTCCATTAGCTAAAACAGACTTGTTGGAAATTGCAGTAAATACTCCATGAAAAAAGACATTTTGCCTAATGTAGAAATCACGCTCTGACAAATAGAGAGAGAAATAGGGGGAAGAGAGAGAGATGGAGAGGGGGAAGAGAGAAAGAGAGAGCGCGAGAGAGGACCAACAGCTATAAAGCCACCAAGCGGAAAGCATGCCTGCTGTTTGATTAGAAAATGACACCATGACAGAGCAAGATAGAGGGAGGAGGGAAAGAGAGAGAGATATGGCGAAAGAAAGAGGGAGAGAGGGAAAAATAGTGTTGAGGACACAAAGACACACGCACACACAAAGTAAACTGTGTAGAAACTGATGAGAGCAGATAAACATCCTCCCTCCAGCCTCCGGAGTAGCTAGACGCATCATCACCTCTGACCATCACAGAGCCTTGTGCCAGGAATACCAGCAGTACAGTGTATGTGTGTAAGCAGCGGAAGTAATCACCAGGATTAGAGTGGAGTCAACCCCCCCGCAGGGGTCCTCTTACTTCAGCAAACATCCACTCACACACACACACATCCACCCACACACACACACACACACACACACACACACACACACACACACACACACACACACACACACACACACACACACACACACACACACACACACACACACGCACACACACACACACACACACACACAGAGGACAGGAGAGAAGGGCAGGAGCCAAATCTTATCTCTGAATTAAAGTGATGATAGTTTTCTCTGCCAATCTGTCTAACAGTCTGCCTGCATAGTGATCCCTGAAGATAAGCTATGTAGCAATGAATTTCTGCATGCTAAGATCTGCTTTTCCAAAATAAACGTTATTTCAGTAGAATCATCAATTTAGGCCTAACTGTAGTTGCAACATTTCTGATCCAATGTTGATTCAATGGTGTACAGTATTCAATATTCAACACGTTTCAAGCGTTTTTACAAACCACTAAAACGATGCATCAGTGTTCAATATGCTACAACTTTGAAGAAGGATCAAGACATACTATTTTAATACTGCTTAGTTTGACAGCATGATTCTCTTATGGCTAATTCGAGTTGACAGGTGGGTTACCCTATAAATCTATCCCTTCGGATATGATAAAAACAGAACTGCTCAACACAAATTCATATGACAGCCTGTCATTAAAACACTGTCAAACAAACTGCGACGCATCTGCTACTACAGTAAGTCCACACACAGAGTGAGAGAGAATCGTCCAGGCACGCTCCCTAATGACGTGATCATACCACCCGATAATTAATGGTCTTCAATCTCCAACAATTGTCAATTGTCGGAGACGCACAGGCTGTGCACGCTTTTGACCCAGCCCAACACTAACACTCCTGATACAACCAGTCAACTTTCCTGTTTTATCTCACCTTTCATTTTTCATCCTGGTCTCCTTTTTATCTAGAACTCCAGGAACACAATTTTTTAGCTCGGTCCAGTCCGCGTGTAAGCCACAACTCCAACCGGTGGAGAACCGGGAGAATAACCAGGTCTCTTTTCGGTTGGGTCGATAACAGGTACACTTCTTCTGACCCGGTCTACAGTCACACGGAACCTCCAACCTCACATTCTGAACCAGGTGTCTCCCGAACGTTGTCCCTCCTGTCTTCTGAATGTGTAAAAACACAATAACGTCTTCTCCTTTGATTTCAAATTCCACCGTTCGCTCCAAATCCCGGACTGGGAAATAGTATTTCTTGACGTAGTGCGGGTCTGGGGAAGGGAAAATGTCCCCACCATCGTCCTCCTCAGTGAAATATCCGTGTGGTGAGCCGAAATTGATAACCCCAGGCGCGACGTATTGATATAAGATCAGCATAAAACAGACGGAGCCGACTACAATTAGGAGAAATTTGCTGCTCGCCTCAACCATGGTCCTTCCAATGCGGTGCAAACGTTACCATTTCCCGGTAAACCGACTCGAGGGGACCAGAACGGTGTAGCTAGAATTAATTCCTGTTGTTGTACTCTCTCTCCCCAAGCAAGCGGAACAGGACACGGTCATATCAATGGGGTAGGTTACAGAAGCGATTATGTGAATACAATGTAACTAAACTAAGCGTATTTACAGTGTACAAAGAGCCCCGTAAAATCCAGCGCAACAATGTGTGTTCTCCGTTTTCTCTCGTCCCTGTGTTGTTGCGATGCATGTGTGTTTAAAGTCCTCTTCGCTGCATTACTATTGAGCTATGTACCCAGGATCCTCAGCGAAATAACCCACCTTCTATCAGCACAACACACACATTCCCAGTTTCTCTCCCCCCCCTCTCCTCTCCATCCCTCCCTTCTCCACCCCCACCCCCTCTCTCTCTCTCTCTCTCTCTCTCTCTCTCTCTCTCTCTCTCTCTCTCTCACACACACACACACACAACAGGACGAATTGAAATATTGAGGAACAATATCCGCATTGATTTCTACAGGTAGTCGTGTTCTACTATAGTTTAGCAACTTGTAGTTTATATACAATTAAATGAAATCTATTTAAGGGTCTAAAGAATGGTGCTGCTTTATTTAATACCTAAAGAGAACACAATTGTAATAGGTACTAATTATGTAATTACCATTTTACAATGTCATTTCTTCGTCGTTTATCAAGTAGAAAACAGACTGTAAAATAAAGTTTTACCTAACCCACCAGACATTATTTTATGTTAAAACCAGCCGCAAACCACTTAGCAAATAGCAATGTAAGGTTAGAGTATTCAATTGTCCACAGCCAGTAGAAATGAGAAGTCAACAAAATGATCAAACGAAAACAGAAGTGTCAGAGAGCACTTAACATAGACTAACATAGACTATGCCTATTATAATTAGGCTGAACACCAAATAGGTAAAATTAAGCGACCTATTGATTAATTTAACCATGTGGTATTGTATTTTATAAAGCCTACCACTGAGGAAGGCTGGGGTGTTTCCTGTTGTTTCCTTGATTGCCGTTATTAATAGCAAATACTTTTTTTCGAGCCTACTCGACCACAAAAAGACTAACGAAATTTCACAGAAACATAGAACCAACCTCTCTGTGTAATATTTGGTACACGTACGGCGCTGTTTGCGTTTCTACTGCTAGAGGGAAGCGCTGAACAGCGCTGGTCTTTTCTCCCCAGACCGAACAAGTTGTCAGACGCATAGTTAGGCCAAAATACTTCCCTCAGGCTATATTTTTGTCGGACAAGTTTTGACTTATCAGATGTTAGATTGAGAAGAAGACATGTTTCAAGCTCTAGATGTGGAGATAAATGTTTGTGTTACAGCTGAGCTGACACTAGTTTTCTGTAGGCCCATATTTCCCTTTAGGCAAGTAACCTAAAGTGAGACAGGTTAAATGCAGGTGCAGACTTTGCAGTGTAGTTGTTGTGATTAGACACAAATAGACTCTACACTTTCCATGGTGTTTTTCTGTCTGTGTGGTTGGAGGTTAGAAACAATTAACCTAACCTTGATTAAGCTGAATTAATGTCTGGCTTTAAAGGCACAATTGTATGATTTTGATTGTCATTGTAATGTGCTGATTCTTTCTTTATTTCTGTCTCGTAAATCCTTTATTTTTACAAGATCACAGCACACCACAACTAGATGTGGGCTACACACTACACAGGCATACAGTGCATTCGGAAAGTATTTAGATCCCTTGACTTTTTTCACATTTTGATACATTACAGCCTTGTGACATTTTTGTTTTAAATGTCTTATCAATCTACATACTATAATGACAAAGCAAAAAGTGTTTTTTAGAAATTTTAGCAAACGTTTAGCAAACGTTTTAGCAAAAGAGGATATATTACATTTACTTAAGTGGAAATCTGTCCTTTGGTCTGATGAGTCCAAATTTTGGATTTTTGGTTCCGACCGCTGTGTCTTTGTGAGACGCAGAGTAGCTGAACGGATGATCTCCGCATGTGTGGTTCCCTCCGTGAAGCGTGGAGGAGGAGGTGTGATGGTGTGGGGGTGCTTTGCTGGTGATTTATTTAGAATTCAAGGCACACTTAACCAGTATGGCTACCACAGCATTTTGCAGCGATACACCATCCCATCTGGTTTGTGCTTAGTGGGACTATCATTTGTTTTTCAACAAGACAATGACCCAAAACACACCTCCAGGCTGTGAAAGGGCTATTTGACCAAGAAGGACAGCCAACAAGTGCTCAGCATATGTTGGAACTCCTTCAGAACTTTTGGAAAAGCAATCCAGGTGAAGCAGGTTGAGAGAATGCCAATAGTGTGCAAAGCTGTAATCAAGGCAAAGGGTGGCTACTTTGAAGAATCTCAAATATAAAATAATATAACATTTTGATTTGTTTAACACTTTTTTGGTTACTTCATGATTCCATATGTTATTTCATAGTTTTGATGTCTTCACTATTATTCGACAGTGTAGAAAATAGTAAAAATAAATTAATACCCTTGAATGAGTAGATGTGTCCAAACTTTTGACAGGTACTGTATGTAAATAAGGTATTTCTGTTTTTTATATGTAATACGTTTACAAAAATGTCAAAAAAACTGTTTTTGTTTTGTCGTTATGGGCTATTGTGTGTAGATTGATGAGGACACATTTTTATTTAATCAATTTTAGAATAAGGCTGTAAGGTAAAAAATGTTGATAAAGTCAAGGGGTCTGAATACTTTCTGAATGCACTGTATGCTAACAATGTGTGAGTGTGTGTTAAATTATTCAAAGTGCGTATTTAAATGTGTTCTTTATTTTCCAGTGGAACAGCCCCCCTCTGTCAAAGTGATGTTATTGTATTTAATCTCCTCTCAGCATTACTGTACTGTCATTATGAGCAGAGTCACTTATGGATGCCATGCTGTGTTGTGCCCCCTGGCTTAGTAATACAGCCATGACAGTCTCTTTATCACCACAACGACTTTATTGTGTGTGTGTGTGTGTGTGTGTGTGTGTGTGTGTGTGTGTGTGTGTGTGTGTGTGTGTGTGTGTGTGTGTGTGTGTGTGTGTGTGTGTGTGTGTGTGTGTGTGTGTGTGTGTGTATGTATGTAGGCCTATGCATAACCAGTAATAACGTTATATACAGATCATGTTTCCTTATATGGGAAACCCGGTCTGTATAATGGTGGGAGACTCATATGGGAAACCCGGTCTGTATAATGGTAGGAGATCATATGGGAAACCTGGTCTGTATAATGGTAGGAGATCATATGGGAAACCTGGTCTGTAATGGAAGGAGACTCGTATGGGAAACCTGGTCTGTATAATGGTAGGAGACTCATATGGGATACCTGGTCTGTTTAATGGCAGGAGACTCATATGGGAAACCTGGTCTATTTAATGGTAGGAGACTCGTATGGGAAACCTGATCTGTATAATGGCAGGAGACTCGTATGGGAAACCTGGTCTATTTAATGGTAGGAGACTCGTATGGGAAACCTGATCTGTATAATGGTAGGAGATCATATGGGAAACCTGGTCTGTATAATGGTAGGAGATCATATGGGAAACCTGGTCTGTATAATGGAAGGAGACTTGTATGGGAAACCTGGTCTGTATAATGGTAGGAGATCATATGGGAAACCTGGTCTGTATAATGGAAGGAGACTCGTATGGGAAACCTGGTCTGTATAATGGTAGGAGACTCGTATGGGAAACCTGGTCTTTTTAATGGTAGGAGAGTCATATGGGAAACCTGGTCTGTTTAATGGTAGGAGACTCATATGGGATACCTGGTCTTTTTAATGGTAGGAGACTCATATGGGAAACCTGGTCTGTTTAATGGTGGGAGACTTAAATGGGAAACCCGGTCTGTTTAATGGTAGGAGACTCATATGGGAAACCCGGTCTGTTTAATGGTAGGAGACTTATATGGGAAACCCGGTCAGTATAATGGTGGGAGACTCATATGGGAAACCCGGTCTGTATAATGGTGGGAGACTAATATGGGAAACCCGGTCTGTATAATGGTAGGAGACTCATATGGGAAACCTGGTCTGTATAATGGTAGGAGACTCATATGGGAAACCTGGTCTGTATAATGGTAGGAGACTCATATGGGAAACCCGGTCTGTATAATGGTAGGAGACTCATATGGGAAACCCGGTCTGTATAATGGTAGGAGACTCATATGGGAAACCCGGTCTGTATAATGGTAGGAGACTTATATGGGAAACCCGGTCTGTATAATGGTGGGAGACTCATATGGGAAACCCGGTCTGTATAATGGTAGGAGACTCATATGGGAAACCCGGTCTGTATAATGGTAGGAGACTCATATGGGAAACCCGGTCTGTATAATGGTAGGAGACTCTTATGACCACAGCTCTTTGTTTGAGTGGGGCGACATCTGATATCATTCCTGCCCTGTTTTAAATGGAGAGAGAGAGAACGTACACACAGAAAGGCTAATGGCACTTACTCACGTTTCCTTCCATTCTCTCTTTGTAACCCCACACCCCATCTGATACACACAGGGGATTCAAATCGGAGTTCAACATTCAACCCATGTGCAATCGCTCTCTCTCTCCCTCTCACCCAGCTCTCCCTCTCCCTCTTAATGTCAGTGAGGTGACTCTGCACGCTTCTCTCTGCACTTCCCTTGTTTTCTTCCTCTCCCCTCTCTCACACTCTCTTCCCTTGCTCCTCTCTCCTTTACGTGACCTTCTCTCCCTCTCCTGGTGGGGGGTTGATGCAACCTCTCCTTCCATCATCATCATCACCTCCATCCCTCTCTCCATGCATGTCTCTCTCCCTTCCTCTATTTCTCCATGGGGCATGTGGCTGTATAATGTGTTCACTCTGACTTCACTGTAAATAAGATTTCATTCAGTTTTATGTTGACGACAGAGAGAAGGAGAGCTGGGCAAGGAGAGAAATAGGGATAGAGAAAGCGGGAGCCAGTGTTTGGTAACAGTAAAGCCCTGTCTGTATAGACACATTACTATAAAGGATCTTATGCTGGGCCTTGTGACTATGGAACAGCACTGCAAACACACACACACACACACACACACACACACACACACACACACACACACACACACACACACACACACACACACACACACACACACACACACACAACCCCCCACAGGTACATCTGCCATATTTGTATAAATATGACATTATCCAGCCGGTAGGATACACAGAGGACAGATAACAGAAAATAAAAAGGAAGGTTGTTTAGGAGCGAACTAGTCAAGATAAATACAATATTTTATGGAGAAAATAATGTGTATGAAAGCGAAACTTTTTATCAAGTGCCTTTTCTTTCTATCACTCCTTCTTTCACTCAATATATTGCTCTCTCTCTTTTTCTATCTCTCTCTCTCTCTCTCTTTCTCTCTCGTTCTTTAACCTTCTCTTCCCGTGGGATCAGCGTTTTCATTCCGTCACCACCTTTTTTTTAAAAATTATCCCCGTTTCCATCTTTCAATAAATAATTACAGTTAAGGTGATCAATCAAAATGGAGACATTGATAACAGAGAGAAAATACCAATAGTCCCCTGGCACACTGCTCTAATGTCCTAAATACAAGTAGTGGGAGTGTGTGTGCGTATTCGTCTGTGTGTGTGTGTGAGGTGTAAATATGGTCTGTTTTTGGTGTGACAGCAGTTTTCAGTGATTGTGAAAGGCATCTGAAAGGAACCAGACAACTGTTTTGGTGTGACAGCAGTTTTCAGTGATTGTGAAAGGCATCTGAAAGGAACCAGACAACTGTTTTGGTGTGACAGCAGTTTTCAGTGATTGTGAAAGGCATCTGAAAGGAACCAGACAACTGTTTTGGTGTGACAGCAGTTTTCAGTGATTGTGAAAGGCATCTGAAAGGAACCAGACAACTGTTTTGGTGTGACAGCAGTTTTCAGTGATTGTGAAAGGCATCTGAAAGGAACCAGACAACTGTTTTGGTGTGACAGCAGTTTTCAGTGATTGTGAAAGGCATCTGAAAGGAACCAGACAACTGTTTTGGTGTGACAGCAGTTTTCAGTGATTGTGAAAGGCATCTGAAAGGAACCAGACAACTGTTTTGGTGTGACAGCAGTTTTCAGTGATTGTGAAAGGCATCTGAAAGGAACCAGACAACTGTTTTGGTGTGACAGCAGTTTTCAGTGATTGTGAAAGGCATCTGAAAGGAACCAGACAACTGTTTTGGTGTGACAGCAGTTTTCAGTGATTGTGAAAGGCATCTGAAAGGAACCAGACAACTGTTTTGGTGTGACAGCAGTTTTCAGTGATTGTGAAAGGCATCTGAAAGGAACCAGACAACTGTTGCGTGACATATTTTTGAAGTTGCTGACGTTGAGTATTATATTACCGTCAATATATGGTCTGTTGGGGGGAAAGTGTCCTCTATTACACTGATGTTTTTAAGCATTTTACACTCTATGTATGCCTTCAGTAAGTATTCACACCCTTTGACTTATTCCACATTTTGTTGTGTTACAGCCTGAATTTGAAGTTGATAAATCAATCTACACACAACACCATAATGACAAAGTAAAATCATGTTTTTAGACATTTTTGCTAATTTCTTGAAAATCAAATACAGAAATATCAAATTTACATAAGTATTCACACCCGTTAGTAAATACATTGTCGAATCAAATTAGGCAGCGATTACAGCTAAGTCTTTCTGGGTTAAAAGGTCGCTAAAAACTTTCCACACCTGGATTGTGCAACATTTGCCCAATATTCTTGTCAAAGTCTGTGAAATTGGTTGTTGATCATTGCTAGACAATCATTTTCAGGTCTTGCTGTAGATTTTCAAGTAGATTTAAGTCAAAACTGTACCTCGGCCTCTCAGGAACATTCACTGTCTTATTGGTAAGCTACTCCAGTGTAGATTTGGCCTTGTGTTTTAGGTTATTGTCCTGCTGAAAGGTGAATTCATATCTCAGTGACTGGTGGAAAGCAGACTGAACCCGGTTTTACTCTAGGATTTTGACTGTGCTTACCTCCATTCCATGTATTATTTTATGCTGAAAAACTCTCCAGTCCTTAACGATTACAAGCAAGCCCATAACATGATGCAGCCACCACTATGCTTGAAAATATGAAGAGTGGTATTCAGTAATGTGTGGTCTTGGATTACATTTTTAAAAATCTTTTTATTTAACCTTTTTTTAAACTAGGCAAGCCAGTTAAGAACAAATTCTTATTTAGAATCACGGGCCTACTCCAGCCAAACCCAGACGACGCTGGGCCAATTGTGCGCCGCCCTATGGGGCTCCCAATCACGGCCGGATGTGATACAGCCTGGATTTGAATAAGTTACTGTAGTGACACCTCTTGCACTGAGATGCAGTGCCTTAGATTGCCGCTCCACACGGGAGCCACTCGGGATTTGCCCCAAACATAACACTTTGTATTCAGGACAAAAAGTGAATTGCTCTGACACATTTTTTGCAGCATTACTTTACTGCCGTGTTGCAAACAGGATACATGTTTTGGAATATTTCTATTCTGTACAGGCTTCCTTCTTTTCCCTCTGTCATTTAGGTTAGTATTGTGGAGTAACTATAATGTTGTTGATCCATCCTCAGTTTTCTATTTTCACAGCCATTAAACTCTGTAACTGTTTTAAAGTTACCATTGGCCTCATTGTGAAATCCCTTCGAGGTTTCCATTCAAAGTGTAATTAATAACTTCACCATCCTCAAAGGGATATTCAATGTCTGTTTAGTTTTTTTTACCCATCTACTAATAGGTGCCCTTCTTTTCGAGGCATTGGAACACTTCCCTGGTCTTTGTGGTAGAATTTGTGTTTGGAATTCACTGCTCGACTGAGGGACCTTACAGATAATTCTATGTGTGGCGTGCAGAGATGAGGTAGTCATTCCAAAATCACGATAAACACTATATTTGCATGGAGAGTGAGTCCATGCAACTTATTATGCAACTTGTTAAGCACATTTCTACTCCGGAACTTATTTAGGCCTGGCATAACAAAAGGTTTTAACACTTATTGAGTCAAGACATTTTGGCTTTTAATTTCTGATTCATTTGGGGGGTATGAATACTTTCTGAAGGCACTGTATGTGTGTGTGTATGACAGTACATATTAGTATACTGTATATAATTAATATTCTCATGTCTTTATTTAAAGCATTATCTGTCCCCTGCACTGTGTTGGATGTTTTTTACTTCAGAACTTTCAGTTGTGAACCAAAACATTGCAAGTCATAAGCAACATTCTTAATCTGAGGAATGACGTTGAGGTTGTTGGTCTTACAATCAATATTGCTGCAGCAAATCAATATCAGTTCATTTAGATAATCCCCCCCCCCCCCCCCCCCCCCACACACACACACACACCTGTTTATGTTGATTTGCTAGTACCTATCTGCATTGGGAGCCCCTGGGCAGCTCTTTTGGTGTGAGTGATTGGTTCCTATCTGCCGTGCCTGGAGGTATAGTGTGGTGCCTAGGCCTCCTGCCAGGCCAAGTCCAGAGAAGAGAGATGATAAGCGGGGAGAAATGGAAGCTCTACCCCCCCCCTAGGCTGGATGAATGAGAGCCTTAGGCTTTCACTGATGTACCAGCCAAAATTAGTTTATGTTGCTTGGATCCGACGAGATTTAACACCTTCACACACATCCACACTTGCACACAGACAAGACAAAAATGTGTGTGTGTCTGTGCGTCACTAAGCAGAACCTCATCTAAGCAGTGTGGCTTCCTCAATTAACAAGGTTGCTGATCATCATTAATGACACATGGACACATGCACAAACACACCACACTCATCAAAATTCAGTGCTGATCCAATCTATTTCAGTGCTTTTCCAGAAAACCTGAAAGATGAGCTTCCCTCCCTCCCTCCTCCTGTGATCCAGGCTGTATCACATCCAGCCGTGACTGGGAGTCCCATAGGGCGGTGCACAATTGGCCCAGCGCTGTCCAGGTTTGGCCAGGATAGGCCATCATTCTAAATAAGAATTTGTTCTTAACTGACTTGAATAGTTAAATAAAGGTTACAGACTTTTAAAAATCCTGTCTACATATTGATGTGTTTCCTCTACTTATGTTTCTGATTAATGTGTCTGTCTGTCTGTCTGTCTGTCTGTCTGTCTGTCTGTCTGTCTGTCTGTCTGTGTGTGTGTATGTCTGTGTGTGTATGTCTGTCTGTGTGTGTGTGTGTGTGTCTGTCTGTGTGTGTGTGTGTGTGTATCTGTGTGTGTGTGTCTGAAGAGTTGCAAATGAACATTGCCATAAATGTCAATGTCATTGTGTTGCCATGTCTCTCTTTCTCTCTTTCTTCCTTTCTTTCTTACTGTGCGTACGTATGTAACACCATGTGATCTTTCAATGTAAACCGTTATTTTTACACATACCCACTCACCCACACACACACACAGCATTGTAATGTGCTGGGTGGAAATATGTCTTTGTCTGAGAAAACATTCCTACTGATTAGTGGAGAGTGTGACTGCTGTGTGTGTGTGTGTGTGTGTGTGTGTGTGTGTGTGTGTGTGTGTGTGTGTGTGTGTTAGAAATGTGTATGTGTGTGGGTGCAATGTATGTGACAGCAAGTGAAATTAGCATGCCCCTTTCTCACATAGATAACACAACGATGTTGCTTTGCATGCAAGAGTGGAGGCTGTGTTGTGGTTCATGGGTATACTACCAGCGCAGTCTTAAATACAAAGATATGCTAGTTGGCGGACATCAAACACAGATCTGTGCCCTGTGAATCTTTTTTTCTCCCTCTCACTCTTTTTCTTTTTCCCTCTCACTTCCACTACCTCTTCTCTCCATCCTCACCACCAATCAAAGGAAAATTATACTGATTTGACCAAACATGAAACTAACAGGTGCTCAATCTCTCTCTGCTGTCTAAAGTGCAGAGGTGAGGGGTCGAGAGAGTGAGATAAAAAGGGGGAGAGAGAGGGGAGGGAGAGAGAGAGGGGGCAGGGAGGGAGAGAGATAAGGGGAGGGAGAAAGAGAGCAAGAGAAAGAGGGGGGTGAGAGGAAGGGGGTTTGAGGGAGAGTGAGGGGGGAGAGAGGGAGAGTGAGATAGGGGGGGAGGGAAGGAGAGAGAGATCGGGAGAGAGAGATAGGGAGCTAACAGGCTCTCTCTCCATGTCATATTACCTAGTCAGTAAATTAGATGTTAGATAAGGCAACAGAGAGGAGTTTTGAAGTTGATAAAACAGACTTTACACTTTGAAGAGGAACAGATCAGAAAACAACATTAGAGAAGGAGAGAGCGAGGAGGCTTTGTGGAACAAAGGGGGGCCTTTCACTTTCACTCCCACTCATCCCTTCATCTCTATCCCTCCCTCATCCATCATCCCTTGTTCCTGCTCTCTTCCTATCAAACCGGTCTGTCATTCTGTCACTCTGTCTAATATCATACAGCCTCAGAGCAGAGTATGACTTACCTTCCACAGGAGGGCAATCAGTATGTGTGTGTGTGCGTGCAAGCGTACAAGCCTGTGTGTGTGTGTGTGTGTGTGTGATAAATACACCACTGTTCTTTGACTGGCTTTTGTCTCTTTTTATCTTTCCAGTCTCTTGTTAGATCTCTCATTTTGCCCTCCTGTTTACCCACGTACCCCCATGATGAGGTAGTTGTTCTGCTAAAGGACTCGGTGCAGGGTAACTCTGTGGAAATAATACACTCCTCCAAAAATACCACTCACACACACCTGCACGGAACAATACACACTTATAAAACTACCACACAAAACACACACCTGTATGGAACAATAATACACACCTTGATTAGTTGAAATGCAGAAATACACACCATGGAACAATGAACAAAGCACACAATGGTGCAGATAGGGATCTGCAACACACAGAAATACACAACATGGAGACCAGTATGTGTGTGTTTATATTGGTAAGTAAGGGTGTGTGATCCTAAAGACCAAGCACAATGGCAGAATCAGTGTTTATCAACGTAAGAGCAGAGCCTCTGAGAATGGTAATTTCACCCTTGAGCTAGTTGACTCGTGTTTGTGTGTGTGAGAAAGAGTAAAAGCGTTGACTCAAGACCCACGTTTCTTTGAACAAGAAGTCTTCATAAAGGATCGCCTGGAGCGATGGTTAACACACACACACACACACACACACACACACACACACACACACACACACACACACACCAACTATCCTCTTACTTTCTTTCACTCTGTTCCTTTCTGTGCCTTCTATTTTGTTCTCTGCCTTTCTCTGTCAGTGTCCTCACCAGGTTGTAACTTCCTAGTTACCATGGTTAAGCTTTCCCATCTATTTGTATATATACATAGAGCGCCCTCTCTCTTTCTTTTTCTCTCTCTCTCTCTCTCTCTCTCTCTCTCTCAGGGGAATACATTCTCACTCGCTGTGAAGATATTAGCAATGATCTGCTTGTGAGGAGCAGGCTGGAGATAAAACCATCTACTCTGTGTATGATTACATTATAGTTCTGTTCCTCAAATAAGGCTATAGCCCTGTGTGTGTGTGTGTGTGTGTGTGTGTGTGTGTGTGTTTAAGCCTTGTGGGGAAACTAACCCTTCAGTTAATGTATTTTGGCACTAGTGGAAATATTACACTTCTGTAATATTGTTAGATAATTTATGCGTAGAGTATTGTTTTTATGAGAATGTGATGGAGCTCTTATATCTGGTAATAACTGAGACCAGTGTGTGTGCGTGTGCGTGTGTGTGTGTGTGCGTATACGTATGTGTGTGTGTATACGTGTGTGTATATGTGTGTGTGTGTGCGGTATCTCCAAAACTCTCCTCTCTCGTTCCATAGAAAATCAGTAACAAACAAATAAACTCAGAGAGAGATGGAGTGAGGGAGAGAGAGATGGAGTGAGGGAGAGAGAGATGGAGAGAGTTGGAGTGAGGGAGAGAGATGGGGTGAGGGAGAGAGAGATGGAGTGAGGGAGAGAGAGATGGAGTGAGGGAGAGAGAGATGGAGTGAGGGAGAGAGAGATGGAGTGAGGGAGAGAGAGATGGAGTGAGGGAGAGAGAGATGGAGTTAGGGAGAGAGATGGAGTGAGGTAGAGAGAGATGGAGTGAGGGAGAGAGAGATGGAGTGAGGGAGAGAGAGATGGAGTGAGGCAGAGAGAGATGGAGTGAGGGGGAGAGAGATGGAGTGAGGGAGAGAGAGATGGAGTGAGGGAGAGAGAGATGGAGTGAGGGAGAGTGAGATGGAGTGTGAGAGAGAGATGGAGTGAGGGGGAGAGAGATGGAGTGAGGGAGAGAAAGATGGACCATCTCAGGAGGTTCCGGTCCGTGGGCCGTCTCAGGCGCACTGGAGACCAGGCATGCTGACCCGTCCTGGAAGGATGCCCACTTTCGCACGGCAAGTGCGGGGAGCTGGCACAGGACGTACTGGGCTGTGGATGCGCACTGGAGACAGTGCGTATCACCGCAAAACATGGTGTCTGACCGGTCACACGCTCCCCACGTTGAGTACGGGGAGTTGGCACAGGCCGTACTGGGCTGGGAAGGCGTACTGGAGACCGGGTGCGTATAGCCGGCATCACTTGTACCGGAACTTTAACACACTTCTCAGGATGAGTACGGAGATCTGACTCAGGTGGCTTTAAATCGATAACACGCTCCTTAGGACAAATGTCGTGCATCCTCTACCAATTCAATAACTCTCTCATTTTTCTCTCCTCCACATTCTCCCTCAACTCACTGACAGTCTCTGGTTCATTCCCCTCAACTTTCGCCGCCCACTCCTCGCTCAATCTGTCCCAATATTCCTCCTCGGTCTCTGACTCACCCCTCAGCGTCGCCGACCACTCCGTGTGCCAACGTGAGGCTGCTTCTTGGTCTTGCGTCGTGGCCGCGAACCCTGACGTTGTCGCTGTTCTCCATTATCTCCTTCCGTCTGCTGTGACTCCTGCCAAGGAAGGATCTCCTGTCCTTCCATTATTTCCTCCCAGGTCCAACTTATTTTCCCCATTGTAGCACGCTGCTTGGTCCTGGTGTGATGGGATATTCTGTCACGATGTTCGTAATAATGATGGTCGGACCAAGGCGCAGCGTGCTTTGAGTTCCACATACTTTTAATGAATAAAGTGAAACTTAAGCAAATACAAAACAAATAAAGAATAAACAAACCGTGACGACAATGCAGTGCGAACAGGCAACTAAACATAAACAATATCCCATAACCCACAGGTGGAAAAAAATGCTACTTAAGTATGATCCCCAATTAGAAACAACGATTACCAGCTGCCTCTAATTGGGAATCATACACAATCACAAACATAGAAAATCAAACCTAGAACTCTGTCACGTTCGTTATAATAAGTGGACCAAAGCGCAGCGTGATCTTGGTTCCACATCTTTTTATTTCTAAGTGAAACTCGCAGCAAATCCAAAACAATATATCTCAAAACGAAACATGAAGCTAACAATAGTGCTAACAGGCAACCATCCATAGACAAGATCCCACAAAGCACAAAGGGGAAATGGCTGCCTAAATATTATCCCCAATCAGAGACAACGATAAACAGCTGCCTCTGATTGGGAACCATATCAGGCCAACATAGATGTATAAATCACCTAGATAACCCACCCTAGTCACACCCCGACCTAAACAACATAGAGAATAAAAAGCTCTCTATGGTCAGGGCGTGACAAACCCCACATAGAAATAATAAACTAGACTAAACCCTAGTCACGCCCTGACCTACTCTACCATAGAAAATAAAGGATTTCTATGGTCAGGGCATGACAGAGAACAAGTGAGAAGAGCAGAAATGGTAACTAATTGTAACACTAATTTGGGGTTAAAACTACTCTGGTCATGGTGTTATTTTTGGAATTAAAATGACACTAAATGGAGTAAATATCCTCTCAGAGTTTAACTTCAATTGTCATTTTTGTTGTTGTTTTTAATCAACGTGCTTGCCATTTTACACCTTTCTGTGTTGTTTTGATTTGATTTGAACATTTCTCTTTCCGTTTACTTCCTTTGTATTTTAAGGGTGTAAAGCATTACTTGAATATTTCTTAATGTGTCACATTATGGTAATTTGCAATGTGATATCCAATCTCTGTTGGAAGCCAGCATGCAGGAGGATATCCTGCGCTTTTACATCACTCACAACTTGCATTTAAAATACCTGTCAGAATACCATGTAAACTGGAACACCTATCTCACTAACTGTTGCTATAAATCCAACCACATACAGATTGGATATGTTTATAAAAATGTTTCTTATCTTTGTTTAGCATAAGATCAAAAACAATCAATGTACAAGCAAAAACACTGAAAAATCTACCTGTTGCAGAGCATCCTGGAAAATATGAGAATGAGGCCCATCCCACATCTGTGCATAACTACACACAGTAGATTTAACTCCCTGTCGCCGGTTACTCTTAATGGAGTTAAAAGTACTCCGTCCTAATGAACTCCAGTTAGCAACACTAACTCCAGGGAGCGTATCACTTTCCTGAGGGTTAACTCCCAGTAGAGTCAATGTAACCCTCATTTTTTGACACTGTGATTTCAACTACCCTTAATTAACTGTGCAGTTTGGAAATGGACTTGTTATACTTCACACGTTGTCTACTTCTCCAGTGGACTGGAGAGAGAGAAGGAAAATGGGGAAAGAGAGAAAGCAAGGGAGAGAGGAGGAGAGCTGGTAAGAGATACATCATCTGGTTGTTTTTATATCTGTAACTTCCCCTGTCTACACCTATTAGCCCTACGCTTGTACACACACACACACACACACACACACACACACACACACACACACACACACACACACACACACACACACACACACACACACACACACACACACACACACACACACACACACACACACACACACACACACACACACATCCAATCATTTCCACCCTATGCTTGTCTGGTTCCACACAGCTATTGTCTATTCCGCAAACACACTGTCCTTATCTTGCCGTTCTCATGCACTCAGCACATTGTTGACCCGCACACCCCCACCCAGCCAATAGTCCTGTTTACACAACGGATCACACACACAAACACACAGACACACATTGCTAACAAAGCAGATTTTCCAAACCAACATACCCTCCAGTCTGTGCAGACCCAAGGTTTGTTATCATTAGTGATGGAGGGAATGACAGAGGGCAGGAGAGAGAGGCGTATCCAATCCCAAACCAACCCCTTGTCCCTAACCCCTAGCCCCTATTACTCCCTCTGATATGATTAGATAGGTGTTAGCAAAGATTCCCCTTAGAGCAGGGCTCTCCAACCCTGTTCCTGGAGAGCAACCATCCTGTAAGTTTTCACTCCAACCCTAATCTAGCACACCTGATTCGAATAATTAGCTGGTTGATAAGCTGAATCAGGTTAGTTACAACTGGGGTTGGAGCGAAAACCCACAAGGGTAGCTCTCCAGGAACATGGTTGGATAACCTTGTCTTAGAGGACAAGGTGGAGCCTTATCTAGGTGAGACACTAAAACAGCATCTCCTGCTGGCCAGGAGGGGTAGGTCTACTGAATGCTGGCCAGGAGGGGTAGGACTACTGAATGCTGTCCAGGAGGGGTAGGACTACTGAATGCTGTCCAGGAGGGGTAGGACTCCTGAATGCTGTCCAGGAGGGGTAGGCCTACTGAATGCTGTCCATGAGGGGTAGGACTACTGAATGTTGGCCAGGAGGGGTAGGACTACTGAATGCTGTCCAGGAGGGGTAGGACTACTGAATGCTGTCCAGGAGGGGTAGGACTACTGAATGCTGTCCAGGAGGGGTAGGCCTACTGAATGCTGTCCAGGAGGGGTAGGACTACTGAATGTTGGCCAGGAGGGGTAGGACTACTGAATGTTGGCCAGGAGAGGTAGGCCTACTGAATGCTGTCCAGGAGGGGTAGGACTACTGAATGCTGTCCAGGAGGGGTAGGACTACTGAATGCTGGCCCATGGACTAACTCAGTGTTTTCCAACTCCAGTCCTTCAGAACCCCCAACAGTACACATTTTTGTTGTAGCTCTGGACAAACACCCCTCATTCAACCCATCGAGGTCTTGATGATTAGTTGACAAGTTGAATCAGGTGTGCTCATCTAGGGTTACAAAACAAATGTATACTGTTGGGGGTACTAGATGACTATTGTTGGGAAACACTGGACTAACTAAGAGGCCAACATCACATGGTCATAGAGTTGGAGTCACTAGGTCCTAGGAATGTCCAGTGGTCCCTGACTTTACACATGGTGGCCCTCAAGTATTTCTCCTCTGCTTAACAATACAATATCCAATCATTGTTTCACAGCATGCTCCTTACTCAGTTAGTCATGAACACCAGGGGAAATATCTACTTGGAAATGCTTTAAGGCAAAAATTGGCCTTAATTGCATATTAAGTGGCGTTGTTCAATTAAATATGATTAAGGTACAATGTGTTGATTTAAGCACCAATTACTGACCTCGATTATGAGCTGTGGGTATATGCTAATTATATGCTAATTGTATTAATAATAGATTATACCTTGTAATTTATGCGCAGGTTGAGTAGCCAGCGTCACACCGTGCAGGTCAAGAGCAATAAGCTTAGTATTTTTACGGAAGAGATGGTGGGAAGGGAGAGATTGAAGGCAAGAGAGTGTAAGTTGTATAATTGAATAAGTTGAAGGTTATCCGTAAGATAAATAACTGACATTTTATATGGTCAAAATAACCAGAGATATGACTACTCTTCATCACTCATCAAAGACTAATCTATGTGCCTAGTAGGGCAGAAAACAAGAGACAGGAACACAAGGAGAGCAAGAAGGGGGGGAGGGAGGGAGGTTTATTTCATCCTTGTAGAAAGACAAAGGAGTCAATGTAAGGACGTTTTAGAGGCCGTCTTTCACCGTCTCTTTGCGAAGGAGTAGTGTGTGTGTGTGGGGGGGAGGGGGGGTGTAACGTTTCACGTCTGAAAGCTTTAGTGGGACTAGATTGCCTCTTCCTCGTCCCCTGCCTCACAAGGGTGAAGTCAAACATCTAATTCCTCATCAGATTACACACACGCGCGCACACACACACGCTGGCCCTAGTATTGTCTCTGCTCATCTCCCGTAATTAATCCTTCAGCATTGATCCGGGGGATGGTTTGTAAGGTAACCTGATTCCCCGCCACAGTGGTTTAACGTTTTTAACCGTGTGTGTGTATGTGTGTGATGAACATCTACTGAGCTCTTCAGCAGATACCACTGCTGTGGTTGAGCCCAGAGGTGAGTGTGGTTTGACCATGAAAACCAAGGCTGCTCAGCTCTGGTCTGAGTCTCTGTGTACGCCGTTGTGTGTATGCACGTGTGTTTGTGTGTGCGTGCATGTGTGTGTGAGTTACCGTTAAGGTATCTGATATAGAAACATTTACACAGCATACGGGAAGTAGAGTAAGAACAGTCTAGATTTCAGACCCTTTTTACTTCAGACACTATCCAGTCTATATAACATGGTGTAATGGAACCTAACAGATAAACTATTATCAGTCTCCTCTCGCTCTCTCTGTCTCTGCCTCTCTCTCTTTCTGTCTGTCTGTCTCTCTCTCTCTCTCTCTCTCTGTTTTGTGCATTATTAGATGTGTTATAAATGTTCATAGCAGTTTATAGCTCCTTATGCATTACATGCAACCATTCATAGTGCATTCTGCACACTGACTGGAAAGTCATAGAAAGTTCAACCGCCATACCATAATAAAGTCTGTATCAAAGTTTGACTGGGGAAACGAAGCACACTTGAGAGACTTTTTAATGAAGGCTATTTCTTCTTCCCAATGTGTCTGAAGTCCTGAGAGCTCTGGAGAGTTTTAGAATAATTAGACTTTCTGTGACTTTTTCTGCTCAGGCAAATCTTAAGACCCCTCAAATGGACCCCTCAAATGGACCCCTCATCACACAATCGACCAATTAGCTTAATTTCACCCTTATCTTCATACAGCCAAGTATTCCCCTCTCATCTCGTTGAAGATCACTATGTCTGAGGGATGGTGCCCCTCCCCCTTCCTTTGTTTCTCTCTCTTTCTGATGTCACTTGATAATAATGTTGTTTGATACAGTTTCTCTTTGAAGTGTGTGTGTGTGAGTGAGTGAGTTTGTTTCTCTTTGATGACAGGCCCAAAAGTTCCATAAAGAGGTCCGTTGTGGGGTTGGTTCTTTGACGTCGCTGTAATGAGGTCTGGACCTTGGAGCCTGGAGGTCTACGGGTCAAGTGGCAGTTTTTTGCCCCCAGGGCAGTGAGCCCAGCCGGGCATGGAAGGTCTGGGAACCCCCCTCTCTCTATGGAGAAGAACAGGCTAGTGCTTTAAGGGCTGAGAGACTGCATGGAGACCACAGAGAAGTGATAAGATTGGGTTATAAGAGTAATATGTAGGACTGAGTGTGGGAATGAAAGATTGAAAGGAAGGAGGATTAAGAAACCCTGGTCTGTGAGGCAGAGAAATGAGGTATTCAGAGGTTTCATTAAAATACATTCTAATCAGATGATTGGGACATACACTGCGTGTACAAAATATTGAGAACACCTGCTCTTTCCATGACCTAGACTGAGCAGGTGAAAGCTATGATCCCTTATTGATGTCACGTGTTAAATCCACTGCAATCAGTGTAGAGGAAGGGGAGGAGACAGGTTAAAGATGGATTGAGACATGGATTGTGTATGTGTGCCATTCAGAGGGTGAATGGGCAAAAACAAAAGATTGAAGTGCCTTTGAACGGGGTACGGTAGTAGGTGCCAGGCGCAGCGGTTTGTGTCAAGAACTGCAGCGCTGCTGAACTTCATCTGGAGCACTTGGGGTGTTTGAAGATGAGAAGAGAGCAGTTTGGTTATTAACTTGTCACTCTTGTCTGGTTTTGCTGTTGCTATCCTGCTATCTGTTGTACTTCTCGCCACCATTCTATTCTATACAGAAATCTTCAGTCAATTCCTCTCTTTCTTTCTTTCTTTCTTTCTTTCCCTCTCTCTCTCTCTTTCTTCAGTCTCACGCATTCATCCCGTAATCTGTGCTGTCATGTGCTGGTCTTGTCAAAAGGAAGTCATTGTGTGCTGATTTCTGAAGCTGTTTTCTGTTTCAAACGTGGTATTTGGAGTCTGTGACAAAGGGGGGAAAAAAATCTGTTTTGGAGCAGTTCCCAAAACACTGGTTTTAATGATGAAAATGGACCAAAAGAGCCTTGCATCTCTTTAACCCTGGCTGAACGACTGTAGATATGATTTAGAATGAGTTGGCTGTTCATTGCAGAAGGGAATAAAACATTAAACAAAACAATAAATAAAGTCGAATTGACAGAATACAATTGTAAATATAAAGGAGGGCAGTTTGATGTTTCGGTCTTTATCTAAAGCATTCTTGCATGCATGCGTCACCACAAACTATTTCTCCTCTATTTCCCCTCTTTCCTCGACCTCTCTCTCTCCTTCATCTTCCTCCAACATATATCTCTCCTTCCTATCCTCTGTCTCTCTTTCTCTTTCTCGCCTCCCCATTAATCTTCTTATCCTCTCCTGTTTTCTGCTCACGTCCTTTCTTCTCTACCTCTCCTCTACCTTTTCTCCTCTCTTTCTCCTCTCTCTCTCTCAGTCAACTCTCCTCCCCACGCGGGCAGCAGAAACACTGCAAATCACCAAGATCTCTTCCTAATCCCTCTCCTTTTGTCCTCCCTCCTCCATCACCACTCCCCCTTCTCCCCCTCTCTCCATCCCCCCCTCCCTCCCTCTTTCGCTCTCACCTCATCCATCTCTCTCCCTTCCCATCACTTTCTCTCCCCAATCCCTCTCTCGTGCTCCATTTCTCCATGCATTCTCTGTGTCTGATCATGTTTGTGTGTGTGTACTGAACCTGCGCTCTACAGTGGCCATAAGATGCAGTATGTGAGGATCTTCCACAGAACAGTGGAATGGCCGTACTATCAGAGTAGGTTTGCCATGGCAACAGCAGAATTCCAGGACAGCCTGCATGACAGAAGGCACAAACAGAAGCTAAGCCCTGCAAAGTGACAGAGTGTGTGTGTGTGTGTGTGTGTGTGTGTGTGTGTGTGTGTGTGTGTGTGTGTGTGTGTGTGCGTGTGTGTGTGTGTGTGTGTGTGTGTGTGTGTGTGTGTGTGTGTGTGTGTGTGTGTGTGTGTGTGTGTGTGTGTGTGTGTGTGTGAAAAACAGAAGTGCAGCCCTGCGAAGTGACAACATCACAGAGGATGATGACGCCTACATGAATCCAGCCAAACTGCTCCCATCTCACCACCAGGGGCTCAGTCTGATTGAAAAGAACAAGTGAGGTGGTGTAACGGTTGAACATTTTATCATGTATGAAAACAGTTGTGATAAAGGCCTGAAATGCAAGCGACAGGCACACACACTCCCTCCATGTAGGATCACACATAGACCCTTGTTTTAATCAGCACACACACTCCCTCCAAGTAGGATCACACATAGACCCTTGTTTTAATCAGCACACACACTCCCTCCAAGTAGGATCACACATAGACAGACCCTTGTTTTAATCAGCACACACACTCCCTCCATGTAGGATCACACATAGACCCTTGTTTTAATCAGCACACACACTCCCTCCATGTAGGGTCACACATAGACCGTTGTTTTAATCAGCACACACACTCCCTCCATGTAGGATCACACATAGACCCTTGTTTTAATCAGCACACACACTCCCTCCATGTAGGATCACACATAGACCCTTGTTTTAATCAGCACACACACTCCCTCCATGTAGGGTCACACATAGACCCTTGTTTTAATCAGCACACACACTCCCTCCATGTAGGGTCACACATAGACCCTTGTTTTAATCAGCACACACACTCCCTCCATGTAGGGTCACACATAGACCCTTGTTTTAATCAGCACACACACTCCCTCCATGTAGGGTCACACATAGACCCTTGTTTTAATCAGCACACACACTCCCTCCATGTAGGGTCACACATAGACCCTTGTTTTAATCAGCACACACACTCCCTCCATGTAGGATCACACATAGACCCTTGTTTTAATCAGCACACAGTTTGGTCCCATGCGTCTTATTATTAACCACCCACTTCATATATGTGTGTGTGTGTGTGTGTGTGTGTGTGTGTGTGTGTGTGTGTGTGTGTGTGTGTGTGTGTGTGTGTGTGTGTGTGTGTGTGTGTGTGTGTGTGTGTGTGTGTGTGTATGTGTGTGTGTGAGCCACGTGTAGGCCAGACTACCTCCCATGCATCTTTAGTATGGTCTTATTATTAACCACCCACTTCATATATGTGTGTGTGTGTGTGTGTGTGTGTGTGTGTGTGTGTGTGTGTGTGTGTGTGTGTGTGTGTGTGTGTGTGTGTGTGTGTGTATGTGTGTGTGTGAGCCACGTGTAGGCCAGACTACCTCCCATGCATCTTTAGTATGGTCTTATTATTAACCACCCACTTCATATATGTGTGTGTGTGTGTGTGTGTGTGTGTGTGTGTGTGTGTGTGTGTGTGTGTGTGTGTGTGTGTGTGTGAGCCACGTGTAGGCCAGACTACCTCCCATGCATCTTTCTTTTTCTTTATTATAATGAACGATTTGTATTGGACCCCTGTCTCCGTGACAAATGAACACCTTGTTCTCTGTGACCCAAACTGTGATCCGCTGTTTGTTGTAACACACCAGAGCAGTGCTTGAAAAATAGCCCCCTCTGAAATAGGTCTTCTACCTGACCTGGGAGAGTTACTGTATTCACACAGGACTACTCTTATTGTAATCTATTCCTATGGGGTTGAGTAGGAATAAGTTGGTTTATTACATATTATATTTGACCTTTTTTTAACTAGGCAAATCAGTTATGAACAAATTCTTATTTACAGTGACGGCCTACACCGGCCAAACCCGGACGACGCTGGGTCAGTTGTGTGCCTCCCTATGGGACTCCCAATCACGGCCAGTTGTGATACAGCCTGAATTCGAACCAGGGTGTATGTAGTGATGCCTCTAGCACTGAGAAGCAGTGCCTCAGACCGCTGTGCCACTTATATAACCTTTAAATGATGCGTTGTCCAAATTAACAATTGGATTGAATCCCCATAGCTTCAGTCACCAGAAAAATAGATAATTGTGTAACGTTGGTTTCCTGATCTATAACCTTCATGTTCTACATAATAAGACATTCTGGTTCCTGTCCATGTAAATGAAAGGTAGTCTTTATAAATAATAACTCAATAATTTCTACTTTATAGTGTGGACCTACTGTGGTCATTGTGGAGAGGGAGGAAGAAAGAAGAGAGAGAGACAAAGAGAGAGAGACAGAAAGAGAGACAGAGAAATAGAGATATACAGTTGAAGTCAGAAGTTTACATACACCTTAGTCAAATACATTTAAACTCCATTTTTCACAATTCCTGACGTTTAATCAAAGTCAAAATTCTGTGTCTTATGTCAGTCAGGATCACCACTTTATTTTAAGAATGTGAAATGTCAGAATAATAGTAGAGAGAATGATTTATTTCAGCTTTTATTTCTTTCATCACATTCCCAGTGGGTCAGAAGTTTACATACACTCAATTAGTATTTGGTAGCATTGCCTTTAAATTGTTTAACTTGGGTCAAACGTTTCAGGTAGCCTTCCACAAGCTTCCCACAATAAGTTGGGTGAATTTTGGCCCATTCCTCCTGACAGAGCTGGTGTAACTGAGTCAGGTTTGTAGACCTCCTTACTCACACATGCTTTTTTAGTTCTGCCCAAAAATGTTCTATGGGATTGAGGTCAGGGCTTTGTGATGGCCACTCCAATACTTTGACTTTGTTGTCCTTGAGCCATTTTGCCACAACTTTGGAAGTATGCTTGGGGTCATTGTCCATTTGGAAGACCCATTTGCGACCAAGCTTTAACTTCCTGACTGATGTCTTGAGATGTTGCTTCAATATATCCACATAATTTCCCTACCTCATGATGCCATCTATTTTGTGAAGTGCACAGTCCCTCCTGCAGCAAAGGACCCACAACATGATGCTGCCACCCCCGTGCTTCACGGTTGGGATGGTGTTCTTCGGCTTGCAAGCCTCCCCCTTTCTCCTCCAAACATAACGATGGTCATTATGGCCAAACAGTTCTATTTTTTTTCATCAGAAAATAGGACATTTCTCCTAAAAGTACGATATTTGTCCCCATGTGCAGTTGCAAACCGTAGTCAGGCTTTTTTATGGCGGTTTTGGAGCAGTGGCTTCTTCCTTGCTGAGCCATTCAGGTTATGTCAAAATAGGACTCGTTTGACTTTGGATATAAATACTTTTGTACCTGTTTCCTCCAGCACCTTCACAAGATCCTTTGCTGTTGTTCTGGGATTGATTTGCACTTTTCACACCAAAGTACGTTCATCTCTAGGAGACAGAACGCGTCTCCTTCCTCAGCGGTATGACGGCTGCGTGGTCACATGGTGTTTATACTTGCATACTATTGTTTGTACAGATGAACGCGGTACCTTCAGGCATTTGGAAATTGCTCCCATGGATGAACCAGACTTGTGGAGGTCTATAATTTTTTTTCTGAGGTCTTGGCTGATTTCTTTGATTTTCCCATGTCAAGCAAAGAAGCACTGAGTTTGAAGGTAGGCCTTGAAATACATCCAGAGGTACACCTCCAATTGACTCAAATTATGTCAATTAGCCTATCAGAAGCTTCTAAAGCCAGTACATTATTTTCTGGAATTTTCCAAGCTGTTTAACGGCACAGTCAACTTAGTGTATATAAACTTCTGACCCACTGGAATTGTGATACAGTGAATTATAAGTAAAATAATCTGTCTGTAAACAATTGTTGGAGAAATTACTTGTGTTTTGCACTAAGTAGATGTCCTAACCGACTTGGCAAAACTATAGTTTGTTAACAATATATTTGTGGAATGGTTGAAAAACTAGTTTTAATGACTCCAACCTAAATGTATGTAAATTTCCGACTTCAACTGTATATAGAGAGAGACAGAAACAGAGAGAGAGAGAGACATTACAGTAGTATTTCCATTCACCATTTAAATACAATATGGTGTACAATTATGGTCTAGATCCGTGGTTCCCAAACTTTTAGTCTCGTACCCCTTCAAACATTCAAGCTCCAGCTGCGTACCCCCTCTAGCACCAGGGTCAGCGCACTCTCAAATGTTATTTTTTGCCATCATTGTAAGCCTGCCACACACACACACTATACGATACATTTACTAAACATAAGAATGAGCACAACCCTATCCAGAAATTTGCCAGTGACTTCTGATTAAATTCAATTTTCACAGAACCACTTGTTGCAATTTCGATGAGGCTCTCTTATTGAGATATCAGTAAGTGGACTGGAGGCAGGGCACAAAAGGGATAACGAATCCAGTTGTTTGTGTCGTCCGTTTCGGAAAAGTACCTGCGTAATTGTGCACCCAGCTCACTCAGGGGCTTCGCTATATAACATTTGACATTGTCCGTAAGCTTGAGTTCATTTGCACACAAAAAAATCATACAATGATGGAAAGACCTGTTTGTTGTCCTTGTTAATGCAGACAGAGAAGAGCTCCATCTTCTTAATCATAGCCTAAATTTTGTCCCGCACATTGAATATACAGTGCCTTGCGAAAGTATTCGGCCCCCTTGAACTTTGCGACCTTATGCCACATTTCAGGCTTCAAACATAAAGATATAAAACTGTATTTTTTTGTGAAAAATCAACAACAAGTGGGACACAATCATGAAGTGGAACGACATTTATTGGATATTTCAAACTTTTTTAACAAATCAAAAACTGAAAAATTGGGCGTGCAAAATTATTCAGCCCCCTTAAGTTAATACTTTGTAGCGCCACCTTTTGCTGCGATTACAGCTGTAAGTTGCTTGGGGTATGTCTCTATCAGTTTTGCACATCGAGAGACTGAATTTTTTCCCATTCCTCCTTGCAAAACAGCTCAAGCTCAGTGAGGTTGTTTGAAGCCTGAAATGTGGCAAAAGGTCGCAAAGTTCAAGGGGGCCGAATACTTTCGCAAGGCACTGTAGTCCCTGTAATCCTAGATTCAGATCATTCAGGCGAGAAAAAACATCACCCAGATAGGCCAATAGTGTGAATATCATCATACAGGTGGTCAGACAAGTGGCTTATTTTTCCAATGGTCATGTTTCGTTTCTAAATGTCTGCGCAAGAGTGAAGGTTTCCCGTGAGAGAGTAGCGCTTAATGTGATTGGATGTTAATTATTTGAATAGGTTACCTGTATTTGACATTGTGTTGTTATTTCGCTGAACACTAGATGGTTTAACTTTATTTTTGGCAGTGAGACGAGGCTACTCAGGTGAGAAAAAACCTCACCCAAATGTATAGCCCAGTTGGAAAATATAAATGTACTGTTTGAAAATGTGAATCACATTTTTATTTGGCGTACCCCCGAAGGCATTGCACCCTGAGGGTACCTGGTCTAGATGGTTTCTGCTAAGGATACTTGTATTGTCATTCATTTCAGAAACATTTATTCTAAGACTTGAATATAGAAATGATATGTAATTTCTCCTGTGTGCAGTTCCACTACCAGCGAATCGGATGGTAGCATTATAATGTATATATTCTATATAGAACCAGTGGCCATTTTAGCATCTAAATCTTGGTGGGGCAAAACAAATAATTGTGGGATGCATGCCAGCAAAGCCACTACACAACACAACACTAAACAATACATTAATTGCACTATAACGGTGACAAATAGTGCCCACAAACTGTTAGGGCCTACATAAATCTGTCCCAACAGCAGAGTCCCAACAGTAGAGTCCAACACCTTACCACTGCTAAATCTGGCTATCAGCGGAGCCTTGCCTGGCAGCCAAACAGTTAATTCAGCCTCATTTGCTGCCTTTAAAAAAACATAGCTGATACTTGTTGTTTTTATTGACAATTGAGATGTACAAATTATGGCATAAGGTGACAACAAGCGGCTAAGAGGCAATCCGTAATTTCGATTAAGACATTAATGAGCGAGCTAGGATGGATGTAGTCAATATAACTATTTGTTCAACACTTTTGAAATGTACAGCAACGGAATTCAGGACATGGACCTTTCTTACAGTGTTCTCCCTGTACACCAAGTCAGAACCGTAGGATAAATAAATGGGGCTATATAAACAGACAATGAAAGCTCTTAGAATATTCAATGATTACATTTCTCTTAAACAGGTTATAGGCTATTTGTGCACCACTAAGTTCGAACAGTAGGCGAAATTAGGAGGTGAAAATAGACCAAATTATTAGGGTGAGACACATTGAACGCCGTTTGGGTCTTTGCGTGTCAAAAAGATACACGTCATATAACCCTATTTGACGCGTTAAATAAGTGTTTAATGTGACATGTCAAATAACACAATTATTTTATAGAATGTTGAGTCTGCTGAATTTACACGTGCAAGCCAAGCACCACAACTACTAACGTTTTTGTCACATTCGTTGTATGGATGAGACCAAGGCGCAGCGTGATGTGAATACATTCTTCTATTAACGAAGAAATACTAAATAAACTATACAAAATAACTAAACGAACGTGGCGCTATATATAAACAAGTGCAGACACAGGCAACTAACCATAGACAATAACCCACGTAATACCCAAGGAATATGGCTGCCTAAATATGGTTCCCAATCAGAGACAACGATAAACAGCTGCCTCTAATTGAGAACCAATCTAGGCAACCATAGACATACATAACACCTAGACTAGTAAACACCCATAGACATACAAAACCCCTAGACAGGGAGACTCTGGCGGATCCGGACTGGAGGGAGACTCTGGCGGATCTGGACTGGAGGGAGACTCTTGCGGATCCGGACAAGCTAAGCGTCAGTATAGAGACAAAGTAGAGTCGCAATTCAACGGCTCAGACACAAGAGGTATGTGCAGGGTCTACACTCAATCACCAATTACAAAAAGAAAACCAGCCCTGTCCAGGCCCGTCTGAAGTTTGCTAGAGAGCATTTGGATGATCCAGAAGAAGATTGGTAGAATGTCATATGGTCAGATGAAACCAAAATATAACTTTTTGGTAAAAACTCAACTCGTCGTGTTTGGAGGACAAAGAATGCTGAGTTGCATGCAAAGAACACCATACCTACTGTGAAGCATGGGGGTGGAAACATCATGCTTTGGGGCTGTTTTTCTGCAAAGGGACCAGGACGACTGATCCGTGTAAAGGAAAGAATGAATGGGGCCATGTATCGTGAGATTTTGAGTGAAAACCTCCTTCCATCAGCAAGGGCATTGAAGATAAAACGTGGCTGGGTCTTTCAGCATGACAATGATCCCAAACACACCGCCCGGGCAACGAAGGAGTGGCTTCGTAAGAAGCATTTCAAGGTCCTGGAGTGGCCTAGCCAGTCTCCAGATCTCAACCCCATAGAAAATCTTTGGAGGGAGTTGAAAGTCCGTGTTGCCCAGCAACAGCCCCAAAACATCACTGCTCTAGAGGAGATATGCATGGAGGAATGGGCCAAAATACCAGCAACAGTGTGTGAAAACCTTGTGAAGACTTACAGAAAGCGTTTGACCTCTGTCATTGCCAACGAAGGGTATATAACAAAGTATTGAGATAAACTTTTGTTATTGACCAAATACTTATTTTCCACCATAATTTGCAAATGAATTCATTAAAAATCCTACAATGTGATTTTCTGGATTTTTTTTCTCATTTTGTCTATCATAGTTGAAGTGTACCTATGATGAAAATTACAGGCCTCTCTCATCTTTTTAAGTGGGAGAACTTGCACAATTGGTGGCTGACTAAATACTTTTTTGCCCCACTGTAGGCATATGGATATACTGTACTCTATATCATCTACTGCATCTTTATGTAATACATGTATCACTAGCCACTTTAAACCATGCCACTTTGTTTACATACCCTACATTACTCATCTCATATGTATATACTGTACTCGATACCATCTACTGCATCTTGCCTATGCCGTTCTGTACCATCACTCATTCATATATCTTTATGTACATTCTTTATCCCTTTACACTTGTGTGTATAAGGTAGTAGTTGTGGATTTGATAGGTTAGATTACTCGTTGGTTATTACTGCATTATCGGAACTAGAAGCACAAGCATTTCGCTACACTCGCATTAACATCTGCTAACCATGTGTATGTGACAAATACAATTTGATTTGATTTGATTTATAATTTCTCTTCATTATTTATCTTCTTCATATGACAAGGATTAAAAAGGATTTGCCAGTAGATTGTCGACAAGTGATGATGACTGCTAGCTAAGACTTTGAAAGGAAGTTGTTGACAGTCCAATCAAAGCTACTGTAGATATAACGTGATTTGATGTCATTCTATCTGTTGCCAATGACCTTGAGCCATCTTGGATGGGCACTTCAAATATAACTCTATGGCAGAACCCAAGGGGCTAACAATTTCGAGCTCTAACCTTAGAATTGGAGATGACGTACTGTCCCATGAGTGACAAAACACTGAGCCAATCAGGCGCAATGCTCTGTATTTTCTGCTGGCTAGCCCCACCACCACAGAAAGCACTGAGCTAGGCTGAAACGCTTGCATTTTGGAGCTGCCTGACTCAAGAAAACAAAAAAGAGACCATATTTGTATGCGGCTTTACTAAGGCAGTGATTTTTTAAAACATTGTTTGCAAACTGATATGTGACAGGTATTAATGCCTAAATAAAAAGCAAAACAGGCTCTCTATTTTCCCCAACTGCCCTGAATGACAGGTTGCCACTGTATGGAACAAAGATAAATAGATGAGGAAATAGTGAGACCAAAGGACAACAAATTGCTAGGTGGGATACATGCTTTAGGAGTGAAAAGGAGCGAGGAAGGGAGGTAGAGATGGAGGAAGAGGGCGGGAAGGGGACAGGGCGCAATACTGAGGGGCGCTGAGGCAGTGAAGTCAGATACAATTTCTTTGACCTGATTTGTTAGTTTGTTTTAGTTTAACTTTGTGAAAATATGTATATTTAGATTTATATTACGTTATTATAGTTTAATTTTTAGACAGTGGGAGGCTAGGAGACATTTGTGTTGTATCGTCTTTTTTGTCATGCCACTTCCTGCCACTGGGGGAAGTAATAGATAAGGTGATGAATCAGGTTATTGGTTAGGTCAGGTTTCAATTTTAAAGTCAATCTTTGTGTGACTTGGATTTAAAAGGAATAACGCTGTGACAGGTGCAAAAATATGGTGGAGGGAAACTCTATCCAATGCTTTTTAACTTCAGCAGTCACTGATTATTTGGACAGATAAGGAATTGGCAGGTGTTAGCATCTTTAGAATTTCAGAAGGGGAGGGGACATTCCGCCTATAGACATGCCCGTAACGTGCAGAGATGGAGGGTGGAGGTCCTCGTTCCAGTTCCACTCCTCGTTCTAGCATCTCTTCATCGCTTCTCTTAATATGTATGGACCCAGGACTTAATTGAGCAGCTGACCAGTTACACAAGGCTTTAGTCCTGAGTTAACTGAGACTAGCGAAGTATTTAGCTGGCGGAACATAATTCATGATGGTTTTTATTTGAGAGTCACAGATAATATTTTCAGTATAGTTTTAGTTTTTCAAACGGGTTTGTTAGTTATTTTATTTTGTTTTACAACATATTTTTTTATGATTAGGTTTTTGTTTCAGTTTTAGTTGACTATAATAACCTTGACAGACACACACACACACACACACTGACACAACGCCTTTGTTCAGAGGAATTCAGTGTTCAAGGGTTCAAATGATAACAGATAACACACTGTCCTGCTTTTCTTCCTTTCTCTCTCTATTTTCTCTTTTCTTTCTATCTTTTTCCACCCCTCTCTCCATCCATCTGTGTTTTATCAGTGACCTTGGCCGTAGAGCCACCAGGTATATTAAAACATTTATAGCCAGCAGCCTGGGAGAGTCCTGAGGGGCAAGTAGAGGCTTATAGGCCTAAAGCAGTCCACACACACACACACACACACACACACACACACACACACACACACACACACACACACACACACACACACACACACACACACACACACAGGCAGAGAGACACAGAGACGCAGACATAGACAAACAGACACACAGACACGCACACACAGCAAACACAGACGCACAAACAGACTTGCACACACACACACACACACACACACACACACACACACACACACACACACACACACACACACACACACACACACACGCACACACACACACACACACACACACACACACACACACACACACACACACACACACACACACACACACACACACACAGGCAGAGAGACACAGAGACGCAGACATAGACAAACAGACACACAGACACGCACACACGGCAAACACAGACGCACAAACAGACATGCACACACACACACACACACACACACACACACACACACACACACACACACACACACACACACACACACACACACACACACACACACACACACACACACACACACACACACACACACACACATACTGTACCAGCATACGAGCATGAGCACTTGGACACAACAAGGGCCGTCCTCTCACCTCCTCCCCTCTTTCACCTTACCCCTCCTCTCTCTCTCTGCACCTCTCTCTCCCTCTCTCTCTCTCTTTCTGTAAAGGTTATAGTAGCTCCGTGAATAAACTGTAGATTTATTAACCTGCCAACTCCCAGCAATCACTGTGACCGGGCACACACACACACAGACACACTCACAAACACTATGGTAATGAAACCAAAGCAACACTGTGATAGTATGGGAGCCCTATACAACAGCTGAAGGTTATTGATGAGGTACCCGGCTGGTAAAACACACACAGACACATAGCTGATGAACACTATGATAATGATAATAGTTTATCCTGTGAATATTGACTAAACTAAACATACTCACACACTCAGCTCTCCTCACGCCATCTCTCTTCTTTTTCTCACACCTAAAACCTCCTCACCCCTTCTCCACCTCCCCCTCCCTGTATGTGTACTCCCCCTCCTTGCCACCCCTTAACATTCCTCCTCACCCTCCTCCCCTCTCTCCCCCTCCATGGGTGTGTACTCCCCCTACACCCCTCCTCCTCTTCTCCCCCCTCCTCTTCTCTTCACCCCTCTCCTCTTCTCCTCACCCTTCCTCTTCTCTTCACCCCTCTCCTTTTCTTCTTCCCGCTGTCTATCCACCCCTCCTCCTCTTCACCCCTCTCCTCTTCTCTTCACCCCTCTCCTCTTCTCTTCACCCCTCCTCCTCTTCACCTCTCTCCTCTTCCCTTCACCCCTCTCCTCTTCTCTTTGCCCCTCTACTCTTCTCCTCACCCCTCCTCCTCTTCTCCCACCCCTCCTCTTCTCTTCACCCCTCTCCTCTTCTCCTCCCCTTCACCCCTCTCCTCTTCTCTTCTCTTCACCCCTCTCCTCTTCACCCCTCTCCTCTTCTCTTCACCCCTCTTCTCCTCACCCCTCCTCCTCTTCTCCCCCCTCCTCTTCTCTTCACCCCTCTCCCCTTCTCCTCCCCGCTGTCTACCCACCCCTCCTCCTCTTCACCCCTGTCCTCTTCCCTTCACCCCTCTCCTCTTCTCGTCACCCCTCCTCCTCCTCACCCATCTCCTCTTCTCCCCTCCCCTCTCCTCTTCTCCTCACCCCTCCTCCTCTTCACCCCTATCCTCTTCTCCCCTCTCCTCTTCTCCTCACCCCTCCTCCTCTTCACCCCTCTCCTCTTCTCCTCAACCCTCCTCCTCTTCACTCCTCTCCTCTTCTCCTCCGCAGCCTACCCACCCTCCTCCACTTCACCCTCCTTCTCTTCACCCCTCTCCTCTCCTCCTCCCCCAGCCTACCCACCCTCCTCTTCACCCCTCTCCTCTTCTCCTCCTCCAGCCTACCCACCCTCCTCCTCTTCGCCCCTCTCCTATTCTCCTCCCCAGCCTACCCACCCTCCTCCACTTCACCCTCCTTCTCCTCACCCCTCCTTCTCTTCTCCCCCCTCCTCTTCTCTTCACCCCTCTCCTCTTCTCCTCCCCGCTGTCTACCCACCCCTCCTCCTCTTCACCCCTGTCCTCTTCTCTTCACCCCTCTCCTCTTCTCGTCACCCCTCCTCCTCCTCACCCCTCTCCTCTTCTCCCCTCCCCTCTCCTCTTCTCCTCACCCCTCCTCCTCTTCACCCCTATCCTCTTCTCTTCACCCCTCTCCTCTTCTCCTCACCCCTCCTCCTCTTCACCCCTCTCCTCTTCTCCTCAACCCTCCTCCTCTTCACTCCTCTCCTCTTCTCCTCCGCAGCCTACCCACCCTCCTCCACTTCACCCTCCTTCTCTTCACCCCTCTCCTCTCCTCCTCCCCCAGCATACCAACCCTCCTCCTCTTCGCCCTTCTCCTCTTCGCCCCTCTCCTCTTCTCCTCCCCAAAGCCTACCCACCCTCCTCCTCTTCGCCCCTCTCCTCTTCTCCTCCCCCAGCCTACCCACCCTCCTCCTCTTCACCCCTCTCCTCTCCTCCTCCCCCAGCCTACCCACCCTCCTCCTCTTCGCCCCTCTCCTCTCCTCCTCCCCCAGCCTACCCACCCTCCCTCTCTTCACTCCTTTCCTATTCTCTTCCCCCAGCCTACCCACCCTCCTCCTCTTCGCCCCTCTCCTCTCCTCCTCCCCAGCATACCCACCCTCCTCCTCTTCACCCCTCTCCTCTCCTCCTCCCCAGCCTATCCACCCTCCTCCTCTTCGCCCTTCTCCTCTCCTTCTCCCCCAGCCTACCCACCCTCCTCCTCTTCGCCCAGCCTACCCACCCTCCTCCTCTTCGCCCCTCTCCTCTCCTCCTCCCCCAGCCTACCCACCCTCCTCCTCTTCGCCCAGCCTACCCACCCTCCTCCTCTTCGCCCCTCTCCTCTCCTCCTCCCCCAGCCTACCCACCCTCCTCCTCTTCGCCCAGCCTACCCACCCTCCTCCTCTTCACCCCTCTCCTCTCCTCCTCCCCCAGCCTACCCACCCCCCTCCTCTTCGCCCAGCCTACCCACCCTCCTCCTCTTCGCCCCTGTCCTCTTCTCTTCACCCCTCTCCTCTTCTCGTCACCCCTCCTCCTCCTCACCCCTCTCCTCTTCTCCCCTCCCCTCTCCTCTTCTCCTCACCCCTCCTCCTCTTCACCCCTATCCTCTTCTCTTCACCCCTCTCCTCTTCTCCTCACCCCTCCTCCTCTTCACCCCTCTCCTCTTCTCCTCAACCCTCCTCCTCTTCACTCCTCTCCTCTTCTCCTCCGCAGCCTACCCACCCTCCTCCACTTCACCCTCCTTCTCTTCACCCCTCTCCTCTCCTCCTCCCCCAGCCTACCAACCCTCCTCCTCTTCGCCCTTCTCCTCTTCGCCCCTCTCCTCTTCTCCTCCCCAAAGCCTACCCACCCTCCTCCTCTTCGCCCCTCTCCTCTTCTCCTCCCCCAGCCTACCCACCCTCCTCCTCTTCACCCCTCTCCTCTCCTCCTCCCCCAGCCTACCCACCCTCCTCCTCTTCGCCCCTCTCCTCTCCTCCTCCCCCAGCCTACCCACCCTCCCTCTCTTCACCCCTTTCCTATTCTCTTCCCCCAGCCTACCCACCCTCCTCCTCTTCGCCCCTCTCCTCTCCTCCTCCCCAGCCTACCCACCCTCCTCCTCTTCACCCCTCTCCTCTCCTCCTCCCCAGCCTATCCACCCTCCTCCTCTTCGCCCTTCTCCTCTCCTTCTCCCCCAGCCTACCCACCCTCCTCCTCTTCGCCCAGCCTACCCACCCTCCTCCTCTTCGCCCCTCTCCTCTCCTCCTCCCCCAGCCTACCCACCCTCCTCCTCTTCGCCCAGCCTACCCACCCTCCTCCTCTTCGCCCCTCTCCTCTCCTCCTCCCCCAGCCTACCCACCCTCCTCCTCTTCGCCCAGCCTACCCACCCTCCTCCTCTTCACCCCTCTCCTCTCCTCCTCCCCCAGCCTACCCACCCCCCTCCTCTTCGCCCAGCCTACCCACCCTCCTCCTCTTCGCCCCTCTCCTCTCCTCCTCCCCAGCCTACCCACCCTCCTCCTCTTCGCCCCTCTCCTCTCCTCCTCCTCCCTGTATGTGTATTCAGTTCTCCTCTCCTGATTCAGAGGTGTTGGGTAAAATGCGGAAGACACATTTCAGTTGAATCAAATCAAAATAAAATGAAATGTATTTATATAGCCCTTCGTACATCAGCTGATATCTCAAAGCGCTGTACAGAAATCCAGCCTAAAACCCCAAACAGCAAGCAATGCAGGTGTTGAAGCACGTTGGCTAGGAAAAACTCCCTAGAAAGGCCAAAACCTAGGAAGAAACCTAGAGAGGAACCAGGCTATGAGGGGTGGCCAGTCCTCTTCTGGCTGTGCCGGGCGGAGATTATAACAGAACATGGCCAAGATGTTCAAATGTTCATAAATGACCAGCATGGTTAAATAATAATAATCACAGTAGTTGTCGAGGGTGTAACAAGTCAGCACCTCAGGAGTAAATGTGTTAGCTTTTCATAGCCGATCATTAAGAGTATCTCTACCTCTCCTGCTGTCTCTAGAGAGTTGAAAACAGCAGGTCTGGGACAGGTAGCACGTCCGGTAAACAGGTCAGGATTCCATAGCTGCAGGCAGAACAGTTAAAACTGGAGCAGCAGCACGGCCAGGTGGACTGGGGACAGCAAGGAGTCATCATGCCAGGTAGTCCTGAGGCATGGCCATGGTCCTAGGGCTCAGGTCCTCCGAGAAAGAGAAAGAAAGAGAGAAAGAGGAAATTAGAGAGAGCATACTTAAATTCACACAGGACACCGGATAAGACAGCAGAAGTACTCCAGATATAACAAACTGACCCTAGCCCCCCGACACATAAACTACTGCAGCATAAATACTGGAGGCTGAGACAGGAGGGGTCAGGAGACACTGTGGCCCCATCCGATGATACCCCCGGACAGGGCCAAACAGGAAGGATATAACCCCACCCACTTTGCCAAAGCACAGCCCCCACACCACTAGAGGGATATCTTCAACCACCAACTTACAATCCTGAGACAAGGCCGAGTATAGCCCACAAAGTTCTCCGCCACGGCACAACCCAAGGGGGGGCGCCAACACAGACAGGAAGATCACATCAGTGACTCAACCCACTCAAGTGACGCACCCCTCCTAAGGACGGCATGAAAGAGCACCAGTAAGCCAGTGACTCAGCACCTGTAATAGGGTTAGAGGCAGAGAATCCCAGTGGAAAGAGGGGAACCGGCCAGGCAGAGACAGCAAGGGTGGTTCGTTGTTCCAGAGCCTTTGCGTTCACCTTCACACTCCTGGGCCAGACTACACTCAATCATATGACCCACTGAAGAGATGAGTCTTCAGTAAAGATGTAAAGGTTGAGACCAAGTTTGCGTCTCTCACGTGGGTAGGCAGACCCTTCCATAAAAATGGAGCTCTATAGGAGAAAGCCCTGCCTCCAGCTGTTTGCTTAGAAATTCTAGGGACAATTAGGAGGCCTGCGTCTTGTGACCGTAGCGTATGTGTAGGTATGTACGGCAGGACCAAATCAGAGAGATAGGTAGGAGCAAGCCCATGTAATGCTTTGTAGGTTAGCAGTAAAACCTTGAAATCAGCCCTTGCTTTGACAGGAAGCCAGTGTAGGGAGGCTAGCACTGGAGTAATATGATCAAATTTTTTGGTTCTAGTCAGGATTCTAGCAGCTGTCTTTAGCACTAACTGACGTTTATTTAGTGCTTTATCCGGGTAGCCGTAAAGTAGAGCATTGCAGTAGTCTAACCTAGAAGTAACAAAAGCATGGATTAATGCTTCTGCATAATTTTTGGACAGAAAGTTTATCATTTTTGCGATGTTACGTAGATGGAAAAAAGCTGTCCTTGAAACAGTCTTGATATTGTCACGTTCTGACCTTTATTTCCTTTGTTTTGTCGTTATTTAGAATGGTCAGGGCGTGAGTTGGGGTGGGCAGTCTATGTTTTTTTTCTATGATTTTGTGATTTCTATGTTTTGGCCTAGTATGGTTCTCAATCAGAGGCAGGTGTCGTTAGTTGTCTCTGATTGAGAATCATACTTAGGTAGCCTGGGTTTGACTGTTTGTTGGTGGGTGTTTGCTTCCGTGTCTGTGTTTGTCGCCACACGGTACTGTTTCGGTTTGTTCACGTTTATTGTTTTTGTATTCATAGTGTTCAGTTTATGTTTTTAAATAAACAACCATGGACACTTACCACGTCGCATCTTGGTCCGATCCTTGCTACACCTCTTCAGAGGAAGAGGAAGAAATCAGCCGTTACAGAACCACCCACCAACCAAGGACCAAGCGGCGTGGTAACAGGCAGCAGAGGCAGCAGCAGCAGGAGAGGCAGCGATACCTGGAGAGATGGACTTGGGAAGAGATTCTGGACGGCAAAGGACCCTGGACTGAGCCAGGGGAATATTGCCGTCCCAAAGCAGACCTGGAGGCAGCGAAAGCAGAGAGGCGCCAATATGAGGAGCTAGTACGGCAGAGCGGCTGGAAGCCCGAGAGGCAGCCCCAAAAATGTCTTGGGGGTGGCACACGGGGAGTGTGGCGAAGCCAGGTAGGAGACCTGCGCCAACTCCCCGTGCTTACCGTGGAGAGAGAAGGCGTCGTACTGGTCAGGCACCGTGTTATGCGGTGGGCGCACGGTGTCCCCAGTACGCGTGCTTAGCCCGATGCGGAACATCCCAGCTCCCCGTATCGGCCGGGCTAGGTTGGGCATCGAGCCAGGTGCCATGAAGCCGGCTCAACGCATCTGGTCTCCAGTGCGTCTCCTCGGGCCGGTGTACATGGCACCAGCCCTACGCATGGTGTCCCCGGTTCGCCAGCACAGCCCAGTGCGGGCTATTCCACCTTGCCGCACTGGCCTGGCTACGGGGAGCATTCAGCCAGGTGGAGTTGGGCAGGCTCGGTGCTCAAGAGCTCCAGTGTGCCTTCACGGTCCAGTCTACCCAGTGCCACCTCCACGCACCAGCCCTCCGGTGGCAGCCCCCCGCACCAGGCTGTCTCTCCGTCCTTTGTCTACAGGTGCTCCCGCCTGTCCAGCGCTGCTAGAGGCTTCCTCCTCTCCAGCGCCGCCAGATTATCCTGTCTCTACAGAGCCACCAGTCTGTCCAGAGCTGCTAGAGTCTCCCGCCTGTCCAGAGCTGCTAGAGTCTCCCGCCTGTCCAGAGCTGCTAGAGTCTCCCGCCTGTCCAGAACTGCTAGAGCCGCCCGCCTGTCCTGAGCTGCTAGAGCCGCCCGTGTGTCCTGAGCCGTCAGTCAGCCAGGAGCTGCCAGAGCCGTCAGTCAGCCAGGACCTGCCAGAGCCGTCAGCCAGCCAGGACCTGCCAGAGCCGTCAGCCAGCCAGGACCTGCCAGAGCAGTCAGCCAGCCAGGAGCTGCCAGAGCCGTCAGCCAGCCAGGAGCTGCCAGAGCCTCCAGCCAGCCAGGAGCTGCCAGAGCCGCCAGCCAGCCAGGAGCTGCCAGAGCCGCCAGCCAGCCAGGAGCTGCCAGAGCCACCAGCCAGTCCTGAGCTACCCTTCAGTCCGGAGCTGCCCTTCAGTCCGGAGCTGCCCTTCAGTCCGGAGCTGCCCCTCAGTCCCGAGCTGTCCCTCAGTCCGGAGCTGCCCCTCAGTCTAGTGGGGCCCTTTAGTAGGGTTGCCAGTCCAAGGTCGGTGGCGAGGGTCGCCGTTCCTAGGAGGACACTAAAGCGGACAAAGACTATGGTGGAGTAGGGTCCACGTCCTGCGTCAGAGCCGCCACCGCGGACAGATGCCCACCCAGACCCTCCCCTATAGGTTCAGGTTTTGCGGCCGGAGTCCGCACCTTGGGGGGGTACTGTCACGTTCTGACCATAGTTCTTTTGTGTTTTCTTTGTTTTAGTGTTGGTCAGGACGTGAGCTGAGTGGGCATTCTATGTTGTGTGTCTAGTTTTCCCGTTTCTATGTTTGACCTGATATGGTTCTCAATCAGAGGCAGGTGTTAGTCATTGTCTCTGATTGGGAACCATACTTAGGTAGCCTGTTTTGTGTTGGGTTTTGTGGGTGGTTGTCTTCTGTCTTCGTGTGTCTGCACCAGACAGAACTGTTTCGGTTTTATCACATTTGTTGTTTTGTATTTTGTAGTGTTCACGTTTATCGTCTTTATTAAACATGATGAACACTAACCACGCTGCGCTTTGGTCCTCTCCTTCGTCCACAGAAGAAAGCCGTTACAGATATGTTCGTCAAAAGAGATCAGGGTCCAGAGTAACGCCGAGGTCCTTCACAGTTTTATTTGAGACGACTGTACAACCATTAAGATTAATTGTCAGATTAAACAGAAGATCTCTTTGTTTCTTGGACCTAGAACAAGCATCTCTGTTTTGTCCGAGTTTAAAAGTAGAATGTTCGCAGCCATCCACTTCCTTATGTCTGAAACACAGGTTTCTAGCGAGGGCAATTTTGGGGCTTCACCATGTTTCATTGAAATGTAGAGCTGTGAAAGTTAACATTATGTTTTCAAATGACATCCCCAAGAGGTAAAATATATAGTAAAAACAATAGTGTTCCTAAAACGGAACCTTGAGGAACACCGAAATTTACAGTTGATTTGTCAGAGGACAAACCATTCACAGAGACAAACTGATATCTTTCCAACAGATAAGATCGAAACCAGGCCAGAACTTGTCCGTATAGACCAATTTGGGGTTCCAAGCTCTCCAAAAGAATGTGGTGATCGATGGTATCAAAAGCAGCACTAAGGTCTAGGAGCACGAGGACAGATGCAGAGCCTCGGTCTGATGCCATTAAAAGGTAATTTACCACCTTCACAGTCTCAGTGCTATGATGGGGTCTATAACCAGACTGAAGCATTTCGTATACATTGTTTGTCTTCGGGAAGGCAGTGAGTTGCTGCGCAACAGCCTTTTCTAAATTTTTTGAGAGGAATGGAAGATTCGATATAGGCCGATATTTTTTTATATTTTCTGGGTCAAGGTTTGGCTTTTTCAAGAGAGGCTTTATTACTGCCACTTTTAGTGAGTTCGGTACACATCCGGTGGATAGAGAGACGTTTATTATGTTCAACATAGGAGGGCCAAGCACATGAAGCAGCTCTTTCAGTAGTTTAGTTGGAATAGGGTCCAGTTTACAGCTGAAGGTTTAGAGGCTATGATTATTTTCATCATAAGAGATATAGTACTAGAACACTTGAGTGTCTCTCTTGATCCTAGGTCCTGGCAGAGTTGTGCAGACTCAGGACAACTGAGCTTTGAAGGAATACGCAGATTTAAAGAGGAGTCCGTAATTTGCTTTCTAATAATCATGATCTTTTCCTCAAAGAAGTTCATGAATTAATTACTGCTGAAGTGAAAGTTATCCTCTCTTGGGGAATGCTGCTTTTTAGTTAGCTTTGCGACAGTATCAAAAATACATTTCAAATGGTTCTTATTTTCCTCAATTAAGTTGTAAAAATAGGATGATTGAGCAGCAGTAAGGGCTCTTCGATACTGCACGGTACTGTCTTTCCAAGCTAGTCGGAAGACTTCCAGTTTGGTGTGGCGCCATTTCCGTTCCAATTTTCTGGAAGCTTGCTTCAGAGCTCGGGTATTTTCTGTATACCAGGGAGCTAGTTTCTTATGAGAAATGTTTTTAGTTTTTAGGGGTGGCATCTAGGGTATTGCACAAGGTTACATTGAGTTCCTCAGTTAGGTGGTTAACTGATTTTTGCCTTCTGATGTCCTTGGGTAGGCAGAGGGAGTCTGGAAGGGCATCAAGGAATCTTTGTGTTGTCTGTGAATTTATAGCATGACTTTTGATGCTCCTTGGTTGTGGTCTGAGCAGATTATTTGTTGCAATTGCAAACGTAATAAAATGGTGGGCAGATAGTCCAGGATTATGAGGAAAAACATTAAGATCCACAACATTTATTCCATGGGACAAAACTAGGTCCAGAGTATGACTGTGACAGTGAGTAGGTCCAGAAACATGTTGGACAAAACCCACTGAGTCGATGATGGCTCCGAAAGCCTTTTGGAGTGGGTCTGTGGACTTTTTCATGTGAATATTAAAGTCACCAAAAATGTGAATATTATCTGCTATGACTACAAGGTCCGATAGGAATTCAGGGAACTCAATGAGGAACGCTGTATATGGCCCAAGAGGCCTATAAACAGTAGCTATAAAAAGTGATTTAGTAGGCTGCATAGAGTTCATGACTAGAAGCTCAAAAGATGAAAACGTCTTTTTTTTTGTTGGTAAATTTAAATTTGCTATCGTAAATGTTAGCAACACCTCCGCCTTTGCGGGATGCAAATGTATTCAGTTGTGCAACTGACTAGGTACCCCCCCCCCTTCTCCCCCCCCCCCCCCCCCCCTCCCCCCCCCCCTCCCAGTTTGTGTACCCGAGGGGTTTGTTTCAGAGTGAGGTCAACCTCCAGTTAAACCATCTAGATTAATATTTCACCAGAATATTTAATCACATCCATGTATTCCCCGTGTCACACTCTCTTCTAATTACCCCTCTCTCTCTCTCTCTCTCTCTCTCTCTCTCTCTCTCTCTCTCTCTCTCTCTTCCTCCTTGTCCCTCTATCTTTCCCCCTTCTTTTCCATTGTCATCTCTCCTTTGTCACCTTGTTGATCATACACTCTCTCATGGTTGTTCTCTATCAAGCTCCCAAGTAGTGCTGCGGTCTAAGGCACTGCATCTCAGTGCTAGAGGCGTCAATACAGACCCTGGTTTGATTCCAGGCTGTATCACAACTGGCCGTGATTGGGAGTCCCATAGAGCGGAGCACAATTGGCCCAGCATCGTCCGGGTTAGGGTTTGGCCATGGTAGGCCGTCATTGTAAATAAGAATTTGTTTTTAATTGACTTGCCTAGTTAAAAAAAGGTTAAATAAATAAAATAAAACATGCAACATGTCGACAGATTGTCCCTAAACTAATTTGGAACAAAAAAAATCATTTGAATTCAAATCCAACTTAAATAGTATACAGAGTTGAATTGTTTTTTTTTTTTGAACTAGTTTAATATATTTGATAAGTAGACAATACTATCATAGTATTTATAAGGAAACTTCCTGTTGATTATCTGGTTTGATACAGTATATAGCGTGAATTAATGAACCACAGTGGTCTGCTTCCTGTTTGTCAAAACCGCGGCACCTCTCTACCAATACCTTCTGATGTCTTCCATCTGATCTCCTTCAGTAGGTTACACACACACACACACACACACACACACACACACACACACACACACACACACACACACACACACACACACACCACGGCAGAGTGCACATGATGCTTTTCAGTAGTAGTCTCAGTCAGTGAACTCTGTCTGACCTGACTGATAACTGGTTTCACCCAGCTACGACCTTACACACTCTAGTCTCACCATCACACCCCTGTAGAGTAAGACACACAGAGGCAGACACACACAGAGGCACACTCACACACACACTTTGCACGCTGTCGTGATCTCCAATCCAGTTAACTGGTGTCGGGAGTTGCATCACACTAGACAGTATTCATCTCTTTTTAATCACAGACGGAGACTGTGAAAGAAAGACAGAAAGAAAAAAAAGAGACAAAGAGAAGAGATGAGAGGAGAGATGGTACAGATCTAAGCAGCCATAAAGCCAGTTAGCTGAGATGTCCTGTCAGTATGAAGGAATGTGTCTTTAGAAATGATGATGAAACACCTCAAATGTCTCTCTCTCTCTCTCTGCCATGTTTTAGAGAAGAAATATTGAAGGAGGGTTTAACAAAGAGACTAAAAGAGAAGGACGAGGGTTGACAGAGGGGAGGGGAAGGGAGGGGGAAGTACTGTAGGGTGTGTGTGTGTGTGTGTGTGTGTGTGTGTGTGTGTGTGTGTGTGTGTGTGTGTGTGTGTGTGTGTAATGGCTGTGTGTGTTGTCAGGCCGATGAGACGCTCTCCATTAACAGCTCTGATTTTCTCTACATTTCCAGTGAATATGTTTAATTAATAATGAAAAGCTCAATCTCCAAACCGCACACATGAACACACACACACGCATGTGCACCACACACAAATGCACACACACTTACACAGGGAAAGAGAGAGACAAAGGGAAAGACAGAAAGGTTAAGAGGGAGAGGAAAAGAAGGGAGGAAGTGGTTGAGGAACGGGAGAATAGAGGGATAAATAGAAAGGTAATTAGAAATAGGTAGAAAACAAGAGACGGGGGGGTGACAGGAATGGAGAGATTAAAAGAAGGCAGGAAAAGAGAAAAGGAGCAATGGAAGGAATGACAGATAAAGGTTAAGAAGGATTTCTGTCATAAATGTTCCTTATTCCCTCCATCCAGTCTTAATAGTGGTCTTACCACTTCGTGACGTAACCTAGGTTACCAAGCAGTGTAGTTTGACAGCAGGATACAACTATCTCTTGGCACACACACACACACACACACACACACACACAGAGTCCCCGGGTTCCAGTTAATGTAGCGTCAGTGTGATTTCTGGGTGGGAAATGTAACGACACTATCATTCCCAGGTTGTGTGTGTATGTGTGTGTGTATTCTGTTATCATTCCCAGGTTGTGTGTGTGTGTGTGTATTCTGTTATCATTCCCAAACTCATCATACCCAGGTAATTTCCGGCTCTAGCTCCTGCAACGGTGCTTAACTTAACACATACAATCATGCGTACACACACACACACACACATGCGCCCCCACATGCGCATGCCACACACACACACACACACACACACACGTTTAGTAATGGCCCTAGGGTGCCATCTAGTGTCTAAACTGTGTGTGTGTGATGGGGGAAATACATCTCATGTCTAATCTGACTCATATTCTCACTGTGAGCTGTGGAGGAGAGGGGGAAAGAGATATACAGAGAGAGAAAGAGAATGTGACTTTGGGGTAAATGAACAGGGAAGGGGAAGAGAGGTGGGGGTATGATAAAGGGAAGGGTGGGGAGGGAGAGAGAGAATGTGACTTAGGGGTAAATGAACAGGGAAGGGGAAGAGAGGTGGGGGTATGATAAAGGGAAGGGTGGGGAGGGAGAGAGAGAGAATGTGACTTAGGGGTAAATGAACAGGGAAGAGAGGTGGGGGTATGATAAAGGGAAGGGTGGGGAGGGAGAGAGAGGTTATGAAAAAGGGAACAGTGGGAAGAAGGAGGGAGAGAGATTTTAGGGTCTACTGCACTGAAAGCATATGGAAACACGGTGCCAAACTCATTATCCCCACACACTGTACACACTTCCCTTGACTAAGCAGAACTGACCCTTCAATACAGCCAACCACTTACCGCAATGTGTGCGTGCGAGCATGTGTCTGTGTGTGTGTTTGTGTGCGTACGTGCGTGTGTGTGTGCGCATGTTATCAGTAGTGTAAAGGATGGGTGGTAATTGAATAATGACAGTACAGATCCTGATGGATCACCTGTCACTACTCTGTCCTCCATCCCTCCGTCCTTGTCAACCTCTCCTTTCTTTCAATCCCTCCATCCACAGCTTCAAGTCAAATCAGCTCTAATTTCAGCCGTCAGCAGTGTAAGTAGGCTAAAGGCTTAGGTGTGTGTGTGTGTGTGTTACCCCCCTATAACGGCGCCTAGAATCCACTTCTTCCAAAGCAAAGACGCCTTTGACAGCATTTTGTCATCATTTCTTTAATATATTTAAAGAGGTTGCAGAACTACAAATACAAGCAGGTGAAGAGTATTTACACACAGGTCTCTTTAGAACAATTTAAATCCTGAAGACAGACAGAAAATACTGTAGTGTCACAGCACCAATATACCTCCGTAGAGTGAGTTACAATACAGGTACAACATTAACAAAATATAGAGGTCATAAGGAATTGTTTTGATAGAGAGAACATTCTCCAGAAGAAATGATAGAAAAAAATTGTGATTCCTGTTCATTCAATGGTGGCAGTAATTTACAGTACAAACATAATTTCAGTGGCTTCAAACATCTTATCACACGTATTATCACCAATATTTCAGCACCTTCAAGGTCAATCAAAACGCTCTGAATACATGGTTTAATGCAGTGTGAGTCGGCATTTGTTTTGAATTGCTGTGTATAGAGTGTCATGGATTACTGCTCTGGGTAGAAGGTCCTATTTTAGCACAGATCTAGGATCAGCTTACCTTCCCAAAATGGAACATTAACCACCAAAACATTAACCTGACCTTAGATCAGTGTCTGGTGGCGATTTATAGCTGTAATCCCCTCTCTGTCAGGTGTAGAGTGACTAGCATGGTGGTCTGCTATACCAACCGTGGGAACGCAGTGAACCATGGGTGCACACACACACACACACACACACACACACACACACACACACACACACAGACACACACAGACACACACACACAGAGATTGTGATTCAGTGAGTTAATGACATTGATATTTTTTATAGGAGGATAAGTGACTACTGGAACTGTGTGGGAGCAAAGAAACACTCCGAATATCTACCATATCATCACACGGGAGGGAGGGAGGGAGGGAGGGAGGATACGATATGGAGGGAGGGAAAGAAAGAGGTGGAGAGATAGTGAGGGTAGAGATGGAGAGGATGCTGGTTGATTTCTTTCTAGAAGGATCAGCACAAACCTGTGGGAAGAAACACAAGACATGAGAGAATGAAACCATACTGTCTCTCTCTCTCTCCACTCTCTCTCCACTCTCTTACTTTCACACTCGAAGGCCTGCAGGACCGTGGTGTATGAGGGACCCAACCAGGAAGTGTAACTACCCACAACCCTGAGCAGGTGGTGGGTGGAGTCAGAAAACAGGAGATCTGATTGGGTGTAGCCCACTGAGCTGAACATGGTGGTGTTCCCAAACGCATTCTATAGAGAGAGAAGAGAGGGGGTGAGATGTCAAACATTTTAAATGCGCACACACACACACACACACACACACACACACACACACACACACACACACACACACACACACACACACACACACACACACACACACACACACACACACACACACACACACACACACACACACACACCTGTAAGCGTTCCAGGTATTTCCAGACTCTACACTTGTCCTCTAGGCGTACCACCACAGCGTTAGCTGGTACCACAGCCAGGTGACACGTCTCATGGTCAAACGGCCCGGCCTCGCTGCCATCCGGGCACAGCAGCTTCAGGTCCTCCAGTTCCAGGTCCATGGCCCATGATTCCATATTGTTGCCTAGGGTAGAGTAGAAGAATTGGTGAAGTGATGTGGAGGAGGCTGATCAGAGAAACTATGGAATACTGACACCTAGTGTCTCGAGCGAGAAATGCGGAAGTTTGCTAAGAGAGGAGACATTCTGAATGTTGGTCTTTGGTTAGATTTAGATCAGACTCTCACCATCCATGTTGTCAAAAATGGTGGTGTGTTTGACAAATGCCACATCGCCCAAATTCTCAGCCACACACCTGGAAGAAAGACTCAAGTCAAACACAGCTAGTTAAATAAGACGCTGTTTCTCAAACCAGTCCTCTGGGATCCACAGCAATTCTACCCGATTCAACTAATCAAGGCCTTGGTGATTCGTTGAGTAGTTCAATTTGTAGACTGGTGTTGGAATATATCAAATATGTGGGATGGTTAGGGGTCCCCATGGATTGGTTTGAGAAACTTTCAAGTAGGAGAAACAGCTCCTCTCCTCCCTACCTCAGTGCCCCAGCCTCTCCATAGTGTCTCTCTCGGTGATTGTTAACACATATATGTCTCTCGTTGTCGTCTCCTATGCAGGCTTCACACAGGTTCTTAGGGTTGCTTCCTCTGGGGTCGTGTTCTCTGTCCTTTACTCCTGGTACACAGCTGTAGCCAAAGAAGTCCCCCACCGCTGGAAGGACACACAATAACACCAACAATACACACAGAGTCAGGGCCACATACACACCACACACACCGAGTCAGGGTCAGACACACACACACAGGTCTCACCTTTAGGAAAGTTGCATTGTTCATCGACACTGATCTGTGAGGTGTTGACCAGGAAGCCAATAGGAACAGTCCAGCCCACCGTGGTACGGATCCCTGGGTGACAGGAGCTGCAATATCCAATCAATCAATCAATGAGTCAATCATTCAAATCGCAAAGTTGGTGTGGAAGAGGCAACGTTTTTTTCTCTGTCTATAAGAACAAGCCACATGGTACCGACAACCTGGATGGTAAATTGCTGAAGCTGGACTCCCCTTTGCCACAGCTTCAATTTAAGCCTTAGAAGACAGTGTGTGCCCTCAGGCCTGGGGGAAGGAAAGGGTCATTCCGCTATCCAAGAATAGCAAACTACCCTTTAATGGTTCAAACAGCCGACCAATCAAACAATCGTGTTTGACCAAATACAATGTTATTTTACAGAAAACTACCGTTCAAAAGTTTGGGATCACTTAGAAATGTCCTTGTTGTTGCAAGAAATTTATTTTTTTTGTCCATTAAAATAACATCAAATTGATCACTGTAGACATTGTTAATGCTATAAATGACTATTGTAGCTGGAAACGGCTGATTTTTAATGGAATATTTAAAAATATATATTTTTATTTTATTTAACTAGGCAAGTCAGTTAAGAACAAATTCTTATTTACGCCAACGTCAACAGAAGAGGCGACTCCGGGATGCTGGCCTTAGGCAGAGTGGCAAAGAAAAAGCTGTATCTCAGACTGGCCAATAAAAATAAAATACACTAGACAGAGGAACTCTGCTTAGAAGACCAGTTTAAAAAATAAGACACCTTACGGCACGACAGGGACTGTGAAGAGACACAGAAATGTTTATATATTACATCTTGTATTATGTATTGTATTATGTATGGCAAATTGTATTATTTATTATGTGTTGTTTTAAGTATTGTATTATATAGTATATTGTATTAAGTATTATATTATGTGTTGTATTAAGTATTGTATATTTTATTTATTTTTTCCTTTATTTAACTAGGCAAGTCAGTTAAGAACAAATTCTTATTTTCAATGACGGCCTAGGAACGGTGGGTTAACTGCCTTGTTCAGGGGCAGAACAACAGATTTTTACCTTGTCAGCTCTGGGATTCGATCTTGCAACCTTCCGGTTACGCTCTAACCACTAGGCTACCTCCCGCTCCGTATTGTAATATGCATTGCATTAAGTATTGCATTATCTATTGCATTAAGTATTTTATTTTGTATTGCATTAAGTGTTGTGTTAAGTGTTGAATTACGTATTTTATAATGTATTATGTGTTGTATTAAGTATTGTTTTATGCATTGTATATTGTATTAAGTATTGTAGTGTTATGTATACTATGTATTTTATTTGTTGTGTTGCGTTTCCTGTTTGGACCCCAGGAAGAGCAGCCACTGCCTTGGCAGCAGCTAAATACGGATCCTAATAAATACAATTTAAAAAATGGAACAAACAATCAATCAATTTGTCTATCTGTTCTCACCTGCGTTCATGCATCTCCAACAGGGACAGGTCACTGGAGGAGCGACGAGCCAGAGCTACAACATAGTAGCTGATACCATCTGAGAGAGCAGACAGGATAAGGTAAGACAGGTTCAACTTTTACATACGGTTTCCTTCTCCCCATCTCCCCCCTCCTCACTCACCCACTCCATTGTAAGACTCTCCAGCAGCCAGTTCTAGTCCAAAGCACCAGCCGGCTGTGTAGATGTCATCAGCAAACATGGCTGCTGCATCCGCTGTACCATTCTGAACAGACATAGGTCATATTACTGATTTAAAGAAGCAATAAAATCATTGTTGCACAATTCAACTACACTTTCTCTACAGGTTGTTTTAAGGTTGCACAACTCGGGTAACTTTCCAGAAATCCTGGTTGGAGGGTTCCCAGATTTCCTGCTTATTCTCTTGTAATTCCGTGGAATCATCCAACCAGGATTTCTGAAGCCATAAGGCTGTTTTGCCACACACCTTGATCTTCTCCATGCAGTCTGTGGGACTCTGGCCACGGACGCACAGCAGCGTTCCTCTGATATTCCGGGCTGTAGCACTCCCAGCCAGATCCAGACACTTCTGCTCCTCTGCCTCCGACACTACACACCAGGAGACTGGGAAAGACAAGGAACTGTTTTCAACTGTATTCCCACTGGAGGAAAACAGGTACAAGCATTGCACCTATGCACCTGTTGCAAATGCTACAGAAATTCTCAATAGCTTTCACATTATGATGAGGTTCACCGTAACCAAGGTGAAAACACAGAATACATCTGACCTAAAGAGTCCCAGACTTACTTGAGGTTTTCTGAGTGGAGAACGAGATGAATGAGAAGAGGAGAAGAGTCACGGCCAGCCTTCTGTCCAGACGATCCATGTCGACTGACAAAATCGGAGAAATCTTCTCCCTCTCAAACACACACTGTGAAGACGAAATCTCCCCTCACACACAAGACACACTCCAACTGAATGCTACAGTGGAGAAACCAGTAACCTGAGGTTTTATGGGAAAAAAATGCTTTCACATCGACCCCCTCTTATACCCTTGTCCTGAGGAACCCTCAAGCGGAGAGAGGGGTGGGGGAAGGGGGTGGGGGAAGGGGGGGGGGGGGGGGGGGGGGGTAAGAAGAAAACATTTCATTATTCTCCTCCATTCCAAAAATTCTAACCCCTGGTCGATAATCTCCTGATAATTGAAAGAGAAACGTTAGACAGCTATCCCGTTAGCTTTAGAAAGTGAGAGGAGGGGAGAGAGAGAGATGGAAGGAGATGGGGGAAGAGATGGGGAGGGGAGAGGAAGGGAAAGAGAGAGGATAGAGAGATGTAGAGGAGGGGAGTTGATGGAGAGAGAGAGAGAGAGAGAGAGAGAGGGCAGGGAGAAGAGAAGGTGAAGAGATGGAGGAGAGGTAGAGGAAGGAATGGGAGTTGATGGAGAGGGCGAGGGAAAAGAGAGAGAGGAGGGAGAGGAAAGGGAGCGTAGTAGAGGATGGGGATAGGGGGGGGAAGGGGAGGCAGGTTGGCTACTTAGCTTGGCGTACCCACTCCAGTACACCTGGCATAGCCCAGCAATCTCTCTAATTAAAAGAGTGATGCAGACAGAGTGTCTCTGTGTGGAAGTCTGGTGGGAGGCTTTGCCAGGGAGAGTGGATACTCCCTGGGTCCCGCTCTGCCTGGGCTGAGATTAAAGATGTAGCCTAGCCGCCATAACAGGCTGTGTATTGTTCAGGTGTACAGTAGCCAGTCAAGGAAAACGTATTGGCTATCTGATACCTCTACCGCTCTCTCTGGGTCTCAGCTCACAAGCAGGCAGGTACACATACAGGCACAGACACACGTACATAATGTCTGTTAAAATCTTGGAATAGGCCAGTAGAAACAACAGTACCATAAAATGATGTGTTTGCTACCCAAACCGCTTTAACTATTGCATTCAGGGGTGCAACTTTCACTGGGGACGGCATAGTCTGAAATTGCATTTTTGTCCCCCCAAGTTTTATCATTGGAATGTGATACAAAACGAGGAAACAGTGTGCTTTAGGACCATGCGGACGCCTCAGAGCGGTCGGGTAGGCTGTTTGGAGTGTTTATCTGACTGAAAAAATGTCATTAAAAAAAGTTATTTCGATGATCAGAGGCAGTGTAGCTGAAGTAGTAGACTCCTCTCCCCGGTGCTGTGAAGGCACCTGAAGCACAGGGCAAGAAGGGAACAACCTTTTAAATTGTGGCCACAAGATCTTTTGGTTGTAGCTAGTGGGGATGAGCTAAGATGAGGAAAATGTCAGTCAAAGCTGCAGTTGAGCTTAATGGAGGGAGGCGGCCCTAATGCAAACATGGGCATATACAAGTAAAATAGCACAATTGATATGGATGCAGTCCATATTGATCAACAGTCTAATGTCAAAGCCTCTATAAAGGGCCTAGTGGTTGAGGCCAGGGGTCGGTTTGATATTGGGCAGTACGTTTAGTAAAAGTTGGCTACCTGTATGTTGGCGGTAAGGCATTGCCTATATTGGTGAAGACTTTGATGTAGATCAGATTGGTTTCAGAACTGAAGGGTCCTACTGCTCCGGAATCAGTCAAAGCCGCATAGAAGGCCACCTTCGGTCCGTCTTGTGAACACAGGAGAGAAAGTATACTTATTTAGGACAAGTCACTGAAAACACGCAGAAATTCTGATTTAGAAAAGATCTTTACTTATTAAACCTACTTAGTTTCTAATGAGGTGTTTTTTGAAAGTGAAGAGAAATTCTCCAATACCATAATTGAACAACATGGGAACAATGTTTCACCTCTCTTTACCTCCTCCTCCTTGCCCTTCATTTTCATTCTATGATACAATGAGGAACAATATACACTATTCCAATTTGTGGGGGCCAAAAAAATACCGATTTTTATTTCAACTAAAATCTACATACAGCATCTTTCTTTACATTTGTACTCAACGTGTATTTCATTGCTTTCTATAAAGGCATGTTCTGTCATATTAAATAAAATACATTGCCAGTATTCTTGGTATTTAGCTCCTCCACCTCCCTCTCACTGGCACTAGAATGATATCAGCAGAAACACTGCTTACCTCACAGTTAAAACTGAGAGACACATTAAATGACCAATCCACTGTAGAACGTGAACTGATACATATGATCATATTAGCATTTTCACTCTCACTGGCAGTCAATCCAAAGCAACTTTAATAATCATATTGATTCACCCGCTAATTCAAGAATAAGCTTTTCTGCACAACCTGCATTCTCACTTTCACTGGCTTGCAGTCTGGCCCCCAAATTCCACAGCTCCACTCTCTGTTCAACCACCATGTCTCTCAGCGCTCTCAGCTCAGCCCAGACATCAGGTGGTGTGGTCGTGCGTTTGCCTGTCGTGCCTGTAGCTTCAGTTCTTTGGGTCTCTATCTGAAATTCACTCACCATATTCTGTTCCCCTGTCCGTTGAGTGATGTCATTCTCTCTGCCCCCTCCACTCTCCCCATGAGTCCATTCCCCAGACAGACAGAACACCCTCCACTCTCCTCTTGAGTCCATTCCCCAGACAGACAGAACACCTTCCACTCTCCTCCTGAGTCCATTCCCCAGACAGAACACCCTCCACTCTCCTCTTGAGTCCATTCCCCAGACAGACAGAACACCCTCCACTCTCCTCTTGAGTCCATTCCCCAGACAGACAGAACACCCTCCACTCTCCTCCTGAGTCCATTCCCCAGACAGAACACCCTCCACTCTCCTCTTGAGTCCATTCCCCAGACAGACAGAACACCCTCCACTCTCCTCTTGAGTCAATTCCCCAGACAGAACACCCTCCACTCTCCTCCTGAGTCCATTCCCCAGACAGACAGAACACCTTCCACTCTCCTCATGAGTCCATTCCCCAGACAGACAGAACACCCTCCACTCTCCTCCTGAGTCCATTCCCCAGACAGCATTATATCCCTGACTATACATGATTTTCTGTCCATTCTTATACCTGCATGCATAAAAGTAAAACGAGGTCTGGACACTCATGGCAGGGAAGCTAATGTAGTAGAGTCCTCTCACTGGTCCTGTGAAGACACCTGTATCAGAGGAGTAAAGAGGAATCAACACTTTCTGTTTCGCATGTTCTCTTTTGGCATGCAACAAAATCACACAAATCAACAGAATGCCATTGACGCCCGTTAGCTAAACAAGAAAAGTTATAACTTTGTAGCGACAGTAAGTACCAGGTTACTTAACCTCCTAGCCTAACGGCCATAAGAGCGACTGGCCTCAGATGCCCAGGCCTATGAAGGAGGATTTGGAAGGATGACCACGCAAGACTAAAGAGCGACAAATACACATCACATTTTCAAGGGACGTTCAAAAAGGGACAGTGTTGGTTTGAAATCAGGCCAGAGATCAGTGAAAGTAGACTACCTGTAGCTGGGTTGAAGACCTTGCGAAGATTTTAGTGTATACCAGTCTGGTTTCAGCAACAAAGGGTCCAACAGTTCCTGAATCAGTCAAACCAGCAGAGAAGGCCACCTTTGGCCTGTCTGCGAACACAGGAAATATAACATACTGTACTTCTAGTATTCTCAAGTCCGCAGTGAAAGCTGCGTTACGCCCTCTGGTAAAAGTTAAACGTTAATAAGCGTCTATGTATGAATCAGTGTTAGGAGTGAAACAGCATAATGATAATGGTTGGAGCTTTGAGTGAGATCTCAGGGAGAGTGATGTCACCACATGACAGAACTCTTCTACTGTGGCAGATGTGAACTATCTGGGAGTAGGGGGGAGCTGAATACAGCCAAACTGGGCGAGAGTGGAGAAGCTTTGTGGCGTTTGGATAGATTCAAAACTGAACGAAGCAGGCGAATCAACTGTTACATTTTCAATTGTGTGTGTGTGTTGTAGAGTTTAAACTGAACTGTGATGTCACCCTAAGATTGAAGACGCAACTGTGGCTCTCAGAGTGACAAGCTAATGTTTTGCTAGACGTGGGTATGTTTGAGATCCTTCGATGTCGGCTCTTCCTATCATTGTGAAGCAGAATTCACCAAGCGTTGGATTGTTCACCCACTAATAGGGAACGTGAGCTGGGTTTAGACCGTCGTGAGACAGGTTAGTTTTACCCTACTGATGATGTGTTGTTGCAATAGTAATCCTATCAAGGCAATCATCTGTTTTACCTGCAGTTGCCCTCTTCAGCTCCTCCACCTGGCTCTCACTAGCACTCAGTCTGGTCTCCAGGGCTGAACAATCATTAAAAAGTCATGACTACTCTTATGTATAATGCACTTCCTATGAACAGTAAGGTTAAGTACAGTAGCACTTATAATATACATTATGTAAACATACCTGCAAGACACCACATATTCCATAGAATTATTACAAGTACATATTCAAGTATTTCTGTCATTTAGGTGAACTGTCCCTTTTTAAACAACCAGTAAATCACTCTCACTTATTACCTGCATTCTCAGCCTCACTGGCTGTCTCTCTGTCCCCAATGGGTGATATCTTACTGCCACTCAATCCAGCTGTCAGGTCTAGAATGATAGAAATATGAAACAGTTCATGTTGACTTTGCTTGTGAAAAGAGGGGTCTGAAAAATCCCAGGACAGGAAATATGGTGGGACATCGTTGAGGCCTTATGTGCCTCTTGGCGTAATAAGGCCTAAGTACATAAGTGCCTTACAATCTAAACTGAAATAAATGTCCAGCCAGAATGTTAAATGTTCATTATTTCCACTCTCACTGACAATCAAATGTAACTTTAGTTGACTCTTGACTGTAAAGCAATAAATAATAAGCTTAAATGACCTGCATTCTCTTTCTCCACTTTATTCTTGGTGAGCATCAGCTCCACCCTAAGATCGGTCACTGTTTCTCTGCTCCTTTGGCTCACTGGCTGTCGCTCTAACCTCCATGTTCCTCAGCTTCTCGCTCTGCTCCACTACAATGGTTCCCAGGTTGTGCACTATGTCTCTCAGCTCCATCCATATGTCAGGTGAGGTGGTCATCTGTTCGTTGGTTGTCTCTGAAGCGCAAGTCATTTGGCCCTCTCTCCCTGCACTGTGACCCTTTTGAGTGATGTCACTCTCTCTGACCCCTCCACTCTCCTCCTGAGTCCATGTCCCAGACAGACAGAACAGCAACACAAGCAGACCTACAGCACCCCTCCTTCTGAAACGATACCTCTTCATATATGATGCACTTTATGAGGCTCAGACTTATATACACACAGCTCAGTTAAGCAGTACGTGTACAAGAGACACGTCATACTCAGTGGAAAATTACTAAAGCCATAAGGACGTTCCGATAAAAAACAAACATTTGATCAGATAAGATTCAACGTGTAGCAGTTCAGTTCAATCGATGTTGCAGGAGACTGTGAGAAGTCTGCAACTGCAGTGATCTCATGTCTCAGTACAGTTTGTTTGTCAATAGGTACAGAACTATGTGGTAAAAAACACACACTTGTAATATAATCAGAATCTATCAGAGCACTTCTAGAACAATTGCTGCAGCTGTAGTGTAGAGCAGACAGGGAGTGAATGGGTGCATATTTTGGGAAGGGAGGGTAGTGCATTGCAGTCGTAGGCGATGAGGGGAGGTCAGGTTTGGAGTTTAGCCGTTGGACAGAGGTTAACACCCCTAGACTTGTGATATGGGAGTAGGGTGTTGCCTTTAAAATATGTTCTTGGGTGAGTTTTGCATTATTCCAACTAATGATTATGATCGGGGAGGGAACGCTGATCCTAGATCTGTACCTAGGGGGAACTTCATCCCAGAGTTTATGATAGGTGTGATTGACCATTGTCAGATCTCATCCATGCAGGCTGGATCTAAGCATTATGGCGAAGGTTCAAGCATTCCAGGCAAAAGGGAAGGTTACGCAATACTGCTTCTCCACTGATCCAGAGTGGAGAAGAGGGGAGGTCCGTGGGGCGATGCACAATTGGCCTAGCGTCGCCCGGGTTAGGGAGGGCTTGGTCGGTAGGGGTGTCCTTGTCTCATCGCGCACCAGCGACTCCTGTGGCGGGCTGGGCGCAGTGTACGCTAGCCAAGGTGGCCAGGTGCACGGTGTTTCCTCCGGCGCATTGGTGCGGCTGGCTTCCGGGTTGGATGTGCGCTGTGTTAAAGAAGCAGCGGCTTGGTTGGTTGTGTATCGGAGGACGCATGACTTTCAACCTTCGTCTCTCCCGAGCCCGTACGGGAGTTGTAGCGATGAGACAAGATAGTAGCTACTACAACAATTGGATACTACGAAATTGGGGAGAAAAAGGGGTAAAAATTCAAAAAAAAAAAAACACAGAAGGGGAAGGACGAGGTCAAGGGACCACGAAAGCTGAGAAAGAATGAGTTCAAGGCAATGAAAAAAAAAGAACACATAAGTGAACCTGCCTTCACCTGTCTAGCTACCTGGCTGTCTGCCTCCTGTAGACTTGTGCTACATCAGACAGACTCATTGTAAATGCTTCAATGAGATTTGGGTACAAAATCACCTAAACAAAAATAACTTTGTACCGGGGAGAACCCCAAAATGGTTTGGCGGACTGGGGTACCCACAATGCATTATAATGAGAACGTTGTGACGTCATGTTGTTGCGCTAGGACTGCACGACCCAACAAGAAGCCTGTGGGTGGTGGTCGATTCGTTCAGCCTTTTTACAGTAAAAGCAACTGAATTAACTAGCACGCTAATTTGGAGTAGCACTACCTAAATCAGTTAATTAAGCCCAGGTAAGCACCATTTCGCAAGCTTTTGGGGAGCTAGCTGCTACTAGCCAGCTAAGGGCATGCTAACGAAGCTGAGCTAGAACAAGTAAACTGGTTCAATGTTAGCGTAGCTAAAATTTACAACAGCTTTTAGTGAATTGCAAACTAATAAACCCGTAAGTAAAACGTTGGCTAACTAGAAGTTAATACAATAATACAGTGCATTCAGAAAGTATACTTTTTCCACATTTTGTTACGTTACAACCTCATTCAAAATTGATTAAATTGTACCTCCCCCTCAATCTACACACAATACTCAATAATGACAAAGCCAAAGGAAAAACTGGATTTTAGATTTTTGCAAATGTATAGATAATACATACTGAACTATCACATTTACATTAATATTCAGACACTTTACTCAATACTTTGTAGAAGCACCTTTGGCAGTGATTACAGCCTCGAGTCTTAGGTATGACGCTACAAGCTTGTCACACCTGTATTTCGGGAGTTTCTCACATTATTCTCTGCTGATCCTCTCAAGCTCTGTCAGGTTGGATGGGGAGCGTCGCCTCACAGCTATTTCCAGGTCTCTCCAGAGATGTTAGATAGGGTTCAAGTCCAGGCTCTGGCTTGGCCGCTCAAGGATATTCAGAGACTTGTCCCGAAGCCACTCCTGCGTTGTCTTGGCTGTGTACTTATGGTTGTTGTGCTGTTGGATTGTGAACCTTTTCCCCAGTCTGAGGTTCTGAGCAAGTTTTCATTAAGTATCTCTGTACTTTGCTATGTTCAGCTTTCCCTCGATCTGCTGAAAAACATCCCCACAGCATGATGCTGTCACTACCAAGCGCCACCACCAAGCTTCACCGTAGGGATGGTGCCAGATTTCCTCCAGCTGTGATGCTTGGCATTCAGGCCAAAGAGTTACATTTTGGTTTCATCAGACAAGATAATCTTATTTCCCATTAGGTGCCTTTTGGCAAACTCCAAGCGGGCTGTCATGTGCCTTTTTACTGAGGAGTGGCTTCCATCTCTACCATAAAGGCCTGATTGGTGAAGTGCTGCAGAGATGGTTGACCTTCTGGAATGTTCTATCTCCACAGAGGAACTCTGGAGCTCTGTCAGAGTGACCATCGGGTTCTTGGTCACCTCCCTGACCAAGGCCCTTCTACCCCGATTGCTCAGTATGGCCAGCTCTATGAAGAGTATTGGTGGTTCCAAACTTCTTCCATTTAAGAATGATGGTGGCCACTGTGTTCTTGGGACCTTCAATGCTGCAGAAATGTTTTGATACCCTTCCCCAGATCTGTGTCTTGGAACTCTACAGACAATTCCTTCTCATGGCTTGGTTTTTGCTCTGTCAACTGTGGGACCTTATATAGACTGGTGTGCCTTTCCAACTCCTGTCCAATCAGTTTAATTTAACACAGGTGAACTCCAATTAAGTTGTAGAAGCATCTCGAAGAAGAATGATCAATGGAAACAGGATGCACCTGGGCTCAATTTCAATAATGAACGACGTGGGAGGTGTGGAACTAACCTTCCATGGAGTTGCATTATTTTCCAGAGAACTCATTGAGCCCCGAGTTGATTATCCCTTTCATACCATGGTTATAATTCAACACGTTTGCCGCAAGGAATGTGTTAAACATCCAGTTGAAATAATGCACGCTCTAGAATGAGCTTCAAGAGTATTCAACAATGCCATGGTCAAATTTAGCAATACGGCTTGAGGGTGTGTGGTATATGGCCAATATACCACTGCTAAGGGCTGTTCTTAGCCGTGGAATATTGGCCATAAACCTCCGCCTTCATGCTATTATAAACTGGTTAACAACGTAATTAGAGCAGTAAAAATAAATATTTTGTCATACCTGTGGTACATAGCCGTGGTATATCAGACTGTCAGCCAATCAGCATTCAGGGCTCAAACCACCCAGGTTATAATGCCCTTTATAAACTTGGTGGTTTGAGCCCTGAACACTGATTGGCTGACAGCCGTGGTATATCAGACCGTATACCACGGGTATGACAAATTATTTTTACTGCTCTAATTGTGTTAACCAGTTTATAATAGCAATAAGACACCTTGGGGGTTTGTTGTATATACTCAATATACAGCGGCTAAGGGCTGTATCCAGGCACTCTGCGTTGTGTCGTGCGTAAGAACAGCCCTTAGCCGTGGTATATTGGACATATACCACAACCCCTCAGACCTTATTGCTTTAAATAACGCACAGTAAAGCAGCATGGTAGAATTCGATGGCTTTTAGTTCATTCTTAGATGTTCGAGCTGCTTTTGAAAGGAAAAGTTTAATTGAAAACATTATTGTCATTGCTGAATTAGATTTTCAAAATAGCAAGCCAGGACTAATGGTTTGGTTAGCTAAACTAGCAAGTCTGGTTACCAAGTCAACTACTGTAGCTATCTAGTAAACTAGCTAGCTACTGGATGTCGAACACATTTATAGCAGCAAATGTGTTAAATTATAGCCATGGTATGAAAGAGATAATGAACTCGGGGCTCTATACATTCTCTAAAAAATAATGCAACTCTGTGGAAGGTCAGTTCACTCCTCTAGCGCGTTGTGGAACAGACCTTCACCGTTCAATATTTTCCATAGAACTCGTTGATTATCCCTTACATAATGCATGCACTAGAATGCCCTTCAAGCCAATCAGAAAGGAGTATTCAACAATGCCATGGTATAGCCAGTTGGCTAGCCAAGTTGTCTGCCTGCGTTAGCGAACAGTAGCTAGCTAGATGGCCGAGGAGAACAGACGTGTGGAGACTGATTGCTAGCCAGTTAGCTTTCGCTAAACCTTCCAGGGCATGACACAAATCATGTCTTGCCAACTAGCTATCTAGAACATTTTCACTATGTTGCTAACGTTATTGTCTAACTAGCTATATGTGTTTTATGGTCGACTGAAAGAGTCAAACCAGTAACTTTACTACAGTGTTGGTTTTGTACTTCCTAGACTGATATACATCATGAATGTGTTGTACAGTCATGGCCAAAAGTTTTGAGAATGACACAAATATTAATTTCCACAAAGGTTGCTGCTTCAGTGTCTTTAGATATTTTTGTCAGATGTTACTATAGAATACTGAAGTATAATTACAAGCATTTCATTTCAAGTGTCAAAGGCTTTTATTGACAATTACATGAAGATGATGCAAAGAGTCAATATTTGCAGTGTTGACCCTTCTTTTTCAAGACCTCTGCAATCCGCCCTGGCATGCTATCAATTAACTTCTGGGCCACATCCTGACTGATGGCAGCCCATTCTTGCATAATCAATGCTTGGAGTTTGTCAGAATTTGTGGGTTTTTGTTTGTCCATCCGCCTCTTGAGGATTGACCACAAGTTCTCAATGGGATTAAGGTCTGGGGAGTTTCCTGGCCATGGACCAAAAATATCAATGTTTTGTTCCCCAAGCCACTTAGTTATCACTTTTGCCTTATGGTAAGGTGCCCCATTGTGCTGGAAAATGCATTGTTTGTCATCAAGCTGTTCCTGGATGGTTGGGGGAAGTTGCTTTCTGAGCATGTATTAGTACCATTATTTTTATTCATGGCTGTGTACTTAGGCAAAATTGTGAGTGAGCCCACTCCCTTGGCTGAGAAGCAACCCCACACATGAATAGTCTCAGGATGCTTTACTGTTGGCATGACACAGGACTGATGCTAGCGCTCACCTTGTCTTCTCCAGACAAGCTTTTTTCCCGAATGCCCCAAACAATCGGAAAGGGTATTCATCAGTCCTCAGCAGTCTAATCCATGTACCCTTTGCAGAATATCAGTCTGTCCCTGATGGTTTTCCTGGAGAGAAGTGGCCCTTCCTGACACCAGACCATCCTCCAAAAGTCTTCGCCTCACTGTGCGTGCAGATGCACTCACACCTGCCTGTTGCCATTCCTGAGCAAGATCTGTACTGGTGGTGCCACGAGCTGAATAAACTTTAGGAGATGGTCCTGGCGCTTGCTGGATTTTCTTGGGTGCCCTGAAGCCTTCTTCAAAACAATTGAACCGCTCTCCTTAAAGTTCTTGATGATCCGATAAATGGTTGATTTAGGTGCAATCTTACTGGCACCAATATCCTTGCCTGTGAAGCCCTTTTTGTGCAAAGCAATGATGACGGCACGTGTTTCCTTGCAGGTAACCATGGATGACAGAAGAAGAACAATGATTCCAAGCACCACCGTCCTTTTGAAGCTTCCAGTCTGTTATTCGAACTCAATCAGCATGACAGAGTGATCCTCAACCTTGTCCTCATCAACACTGACACCTGTGTTAACGAGAGAATCACTGACATGTCAGCTGGTCCTTTTGTGGCAGGGCTGAAATGCAGTGGAAATGTTTTTTTGGGGATTCAGTTCATTCGCATGGCAAAAAGGGACTTTGCAATTCATCTGATCACTCTTCATAACATTCTGGAGTATATGCAAATTGCCATCATACAAGCTGAGGCAGCAGACTTTGAAAATGTAATATTTGTGTCATTCTCAAAACTTTTGGCCACGACTGTACATTGTGCAGTTGAGAAACTCGGCTATAAAATAAGCAGTAATGCATGTATGATGGCTACCTGATATGAGAATGTGTCTAACTGAATCCTGCTACTGTTTGCGCTTCTCTCCTGTCCCTTCCGGAGATTTGTAGAGGCCAGACTGGCATCCCAACTGGACCGCTACAAGTAAGATCTGCTATTAGTAAGCCCATATCTGACCAGGGTTTGGGTCAGTTCCAATGCAATTCAGTCTATTCAGAGAGTGAGTAGCAATTTCAATTCCTCTCTAAATAGAAATTAAATTGACCCAGTCCATGCTCTGATGTTGGTCTTACATTCTGCCCTTTATATTCTGCTATTTGTACATTTTTTAAATGTTTTATTTAACTAGGCAAGTCAGTTAAAGAACAAATTCTTATTTACAATGACGGCCTAACAAAAGACAAAAGGCCTCCTGCGGCGACAGGGGCTGGGAATAAAAATATAGGACCAAACATACATCACAACAAGAGAGACACCACAACACTACCAAAAGAGACCTAAGACAACAACATAGTGTGGCTGTGTATTTTTCCCTGTCAACATTGCGAGTTGCAGCCCAGATTAATTCACTCACACACGCTGCAGAGGATCGATCAATTGAGACAAAAGACATTGTGTCCCTTAAAGAGAGGAAATAAAATGACTGTGACCAGCCCTGTTCTGAGAGCTGACCGTCTCCCTCTCCCCTACAGTGCAGTGAACCAAATGGGTCGTTGTGTCTTTCTGTTCCTGCTGCTACAGACCCTGCAGACATTGGCTGAAGGTAGACATGAAGTATATCTACCGCTCTCTCTCATATGGCCATTTGTTTTGCATGTGTGTTAACTCTCTCCCCTTCTTCTCTCTCTCTATTAGATGGCCAGTTGCTGTGCGTGTGTGAGGGCAGCGGCTGCCTCAACTCCCCCCAGTGCGAGGGCTCTCAGTGCTACTCGTCGGTGGCGGTCAGTAGCCATGGGGCCGTAGTAACACGGGGCTGCCTGCAGGGATCAGAGAAGACCCGTTTGATCTGTTCTACGGCCTCCTCCCTCAGCCATGCCCTGCTCTGCTGCTCCAGCTTCATGTGCAACCGCAATACTACCGCCAGCTCACTACTGCCCCTCCTCACTACAGGTGGGGACTGCACCCCTTAAACTACTTTAAGAAAAGCAAAGACTTTGGCTTATTTCATGGCATGCTGGGTCCAGTTATAGTGATGTAACGTTTTCTCTCTCTCTCTTCCGCATTTCTCTCCCTCCAGCTCCTGAAGAAGAGCCTGTGAGGTATCGTGTGGAGACTCTGGCCCTGTTTGTATTGGGTCCAGTAGTGATCCTAACCCTCCTGTCAGTCCTATCTGTGTTGGGCTGCAGGAGGCTGCACCACGGCAGGCTACAGAGACTACAGGAGTTTGACCCAGAACAGGATGCGATTGACGGACTCATCACCTCTAATGTTGGGGACAGCACTCTGGCTGTAAGAAGAAAAGACTGGTATGAGTTTGTTTGCATGTATTTTATAGAGAGAACCCTGATGACCTCTGTCTCCCCCACTTCTCTCTATAGGAGCTGTTCGACCACTCCTGTACGTCAGGCAGTGGTTCAGGCCTGCCCTTCCTGGTCCAGAGAACTGTGGCCAGACAGATCAGCCTGATGGAGTGTGTAGGTGTGTAGAAACGCAACAATTAGATCAGCCTGATGGAGTGTGTAGGTACGTAGAAAGGCAACAGTTTGATCAGCCTGCTGGAGTGTGTAGGTACGTAGAAACGCAACAATTAGTTCAGCCTGAAGGAGTGTGTAGGTACGTAGAAAGGCAACAGTTAGATCAGCCTGCTAGAGTGTGTAGATACGTAGAATCACAACACATATAACAGACAAACACATATAATAGAAATGTAAACAGGGGTGTTGTAACAAATGAGGTCTCTCTCCCCATGTCTTTAGGTAAGGGGCGTTATGGAGAGGTCTGGAGGGGTCAGTGGCAGGGGGAGAACGTGGCTGTGAAAATCTTCTCTTCCCGAGACGAGAAGTCGTGGTTCAGAGAGACTGAGATCTACAACACAGTGCTACTGAGACACGAGAACATACTGGGTGAGTAGGAGTCCATCTCTCTCTCTAACCCACATCCAGCTCCCACACGCTATATTGGACACAAGCACACAACAGCATATTGAACAATGTTATGATATGAAATGGTAATATTCAAATAATATTTAATAATGGTCAAGGTTCTCCTCAAATAATGTAAGAGGGGTGGTGTTATCATATACAGTGGCTTCGGAAAGTATTCAGACCCCTTGACCTTTTCAACATTGTTACTTTACAGCCTAATTCTAAAATGGATCAAATCGTTTGTTCCCCCTCAATCTACACACAATACCCCATAATGACGAAGCAAAAACGGGTTTGTTGAAATGTTTGCGCAAAAAAAAATTGAAATATCACGTTTATATAAGTTTTCAGGCCCTTTACTCAGTATTTTGTTGGTGCACCTTTGGCAGCGATTACAGCCTCGAGTCTTCTTGGGTATGATTCTACAAGCTTGGCACACCTGTATTTAGGGAGTTTCTCACATTCTTCTCTGCAGATCCTCTCAAGCTCTGTTAGGTTGGATGGGGAGCGTCGCTGCACAGCTATTTTCAGGTCTCTCCAGAGATGTTAGATCAGGTTCAAGTCTGGGCTCTGGCTGGGCCATTCAAGGACATTCAGAGACTTGTTTTCCGAAGCCATTCCTGTGTCGTCTTGGCTGTCTGCTTGGGGTCGTTGTCCTGTTGGAAGGTGAACCTTCGCCCCCCAGTCTAAGGTCCTGAGCAGGTTTTCATCAAGGATCACTGTACTTTGCTCCGTTCATCTTTCCCTCAATCCTGACTAGTCTCCGCCACTGAAAAACATCCCCACAGCATGATGCTGCCACCACCATGCTTCACCGTAAGGATGGTGCCAGGTTTCCTCCAGACGTGACGCTTGGCATTCAGGTCAAAGAGTTCAATCTTGGTTTCATCAGACCATATTATCTTGTTTCTCATGGTCAGAGTCCTTTAGGTGCCTTTTGGCAAACTCCAAGTGGGCTGTCATGTGCCTTTCACTGAGGAGTGGCTTCCATCTGGCCACTCTACCATAAAAGGCCTGATTGGTGAAGTGCTGCAGAAATGGTTGACCTTCTGGAAGATTCTCCCATTTCCACAGAGGAAATGGAGCTCTCTGGAGCTCTGTCTGGGTGACCATCGGGTTCTTGGTCACCTCCCTGACCAAGGCCCTTCAGTCTTGGTGGTTACAAACTTATTCCATTTAAGAATGATGGAAGCCACTGCAGAGATTATTTTTTTTTTTCTGTGCCTCGACACAATCCTGTCTCAGAGCTCTACAGACAATTCCTTCAACCTCATGGCTTAGTTTTTGCTCTGACATGCACTGTCAACTGTGGGACCTTATATAGACAGACATGTGTGTGCCTTTCCAAATAATGTCCAGTCAATTGAATTTACCACAGGTGGACTCCAATAAAGTTGTAGAAACATCTCAAGGATGATCAATGGAAACAGGATGCACTTCAACTCCATTTCGAGTCTCATAGCAAAGGGTCTGAATACGTCTGTATATAATTCTCTTTATTAATACATTTGCACAAATGTCTTACCCCATAATGACAAAGCGAAAACAGGTTGTTGTGGGCAGATTGAGGGGGGAAAAATAGTTTCATCCAATTTAGAATCAGGCTGTAACGTAACAAAATGTGGAAATGGTCAATGGTTCTGAATACTTTCTGAATGCCCTGGAAGACCATTACAGGTGTTCAAAAAATCTCCCGCCGTACTTAGCAGCACCCTGATGGTAATATTAAAATAATAGTTATTAGTTAAGATATTTGACCTCTCCGTTTCCTTCCAGGCTTCATGGCATCAGATATGACGTCTCGGAACTCCAGCACCCAGCTCTGGCTTATCACACATTACCATGACAACGGCTCGCTCTACGACTACCTCCAGAGGGTTCCCGTGGAGACGGGGGAGGGCCTAGCGATGGCGACGTCGGTGGCGTGCGGTTTGGTGCACCTGCACACGGAGATCTTCGGCACTGAGGGGAAGCCGGCCATCGCTCACCGAGACCTGAAGAGCAAGAATATACTGGTGACCAAGGAGCTACGCTGTTGCATAGCTGATCTGGGTCAGTACTGTGTGTGTGTCTGTCTCTGTCTTTACATGATACTAATTAGCTTCGGTACTTAAATCCAGTGTGAAAGAAATGTCAGAGATTGATAGACGCAGAGCCATATAAGAAAAAAAACAGGGCACTCAGTCACACAGAGTAGCCATTTTGTGCCAGTACTGACCAGTTTCTCTCCTCTCTCCCTATTCCCTACAGGCCTGGCAGTAACCCACTCCCAGTCAGACAACCAGCTGGATGTAGGAAACAACCCCAAGGTGGGCACCAAGCGCTACATGGCTCCTGAGGTGTTGGATGAGTCCATCCAGACAGACTGTTTTGATGCCTATAAGAGAGTGGACATCTGGGCCTTCGGTCTGGTGCTGTGGGAGATCGCTAGTAGAACCTACAGCAACGGTGACGACTAATAATGTTTTTATTACCCTAAATAGTTCAGGAACCTCTGGCGTCAAGTGGCTTCCTCTCCTTGTCCCCTTTCCTTCACCTAGCCCATGCAACCCTTGACCCTAACACTAGATGTCCTCTTACCCCTGTGATCAGGTATTGTGGAGGAGTACAAGCCTCCGTTCTATGACCAGGTGCCTAACGACCCCAGCTTTGAGGACATGAGGAAGGTAGTGTGTGTGGAACAACAACGACCGTTCATCCCCAACCGCTGGTTTTCCGACCCTGTGAGTATGACCACTACATGACCGTTAAATGACCACACACACTGGTACCATGACCTTAGCGGTAACACTAAATTAAGGTAATCTGTTCTCAGGTTTCTGTGTTTCAAACCCTGTCTTCTTGTATATTAACTTACAATGACCCTCTCCATCTCTCCCCCTCTCCTCTTTCTCTGTTCCTCTCTCTCTCTCTCTCCCACCCTCTCTCTCTCTCTAGACCCTGTCTGCCCTGGTGAAACTGATGAAGGAGTGTTGGTACCAGAACCCCTCGGCTCGCCTCACAGCCCTGCGCATCAAAAAGACCCTGAACAAGATCCATAGCTCCCTGGAGAAAGGAAAGAAGTCGTGAGGAGAGGAGGACGACTGCCAGAGGAGCGATAGAAAGAAGGCAGGGGAGTAGAGATGCCAGATCAGATGGACACAGCTGCTGCTACTGAACATGAATGTTGTTTTCCTTATTGGCTGAATGCTGAACTGAACTAGCTGGTCACTCAGTGTGAGATGGTGTTACCGTAGACTTACCCTGCTTTAAAGGCCTGTGCACGCTGCAGGGGTCAAGGCTGGGGCTCAGACCCTCTACACACACACGCACTTCTGCCCATTTGTTGTTTCAATGTTCAGCCAATCATATTATGTTGCTCTACTCAGACAATCAGATGTGTATTCCAATGTAGGTACACACATGAACGAACACACACACAATATTGAGTTCAGTTACACAGGAACAGAGCCAATAGGATCAAATGAACGCTGTGGTTGTGAACTCTATAGTAAAATATTTATTTAATGTGCTTTATGTGTCGGGTGGGACTATGATGATTTGTAACGTTATGACTAGGAGTTCGGGAGTTGGTCTTGGTAAGGGAAAACTGATTACATTACAAGGAAACTTTATGTACCCATGTAAATGCAGTTTTTTTGGCTAGTAAGACATTGTGTATTTACAAAGGAAGTCAGGAGACATGCCTCCACATGCTTTGAATTGTGAGCTGTGAATGCATTAGTTATAAATATAGGAACCACATACTGATTCACTGTTGTATGCTTTGTAGAATTCCACCCAGTGCTCTTGATTTAGCTCACACCCGCGCCATGTTGGCAGAGTTTTCACCTTGGGGCCAATTGACTGGTTTCAAAAGCTATAAACTCTGCCTACCCAGAGTGCAGGGCCGGCTCTAGCCTTTGAGGCCCTAAGCCAGATTTGGTTGTGGGGCCCCCACCTCGCGACAAAACATTTTAGTGGGCCCCCTCTTTACGGCAGAGTTTTTTTTTTTTACGTGATTTTACTGTGTTCTATATATTTCCACAGTATGAGGTTGGAATAATACTGTGAACATGATGATAATGCCCTTTAAGTGTAGCAGCTGTTTGGAATTTTGCCCTGTTTTGATGGAAGGAAGTTTCGTCCTTCCATGGTGACATCACCATGTGGTAAATTAGTTAATAGACCTTTCTTAGAAAGAGTTCCATACCTCTCTGCCAATAACATGTTTAGTTGTCCACTCCCAGACAGTGCTAGTAAAGTTTTTTGCATTGGAAATTACTCTTGCTAAGAAATTATTTTTGTTTGTTTTCAATTAAAATTGTTTAAAATAATCACAGGTACTTAAAGGTCTACTTCCGTATTTTAGCAATGAAGCACTTTGTCTCTTTCCCCAGAGTTAGATGAACTGGATACCATTTGTATGTCTCTGCATCCCCTATGAAGTCAGTTGTATCTACTAGCATGTGCTAGTATCCACGAGTTCATCTGACTATGGGGATGTAGAAAAGGTATGAAATTGTATGCACTCACTACTGTAAGTCGCTCTGGATAAGTGTCTGCTAAATGACACACAAAAAGGGTCTCATTGCAAAAATCCCATAGTATGCCTTAAATGTTACCCAGAAAGTATTTGATATTGACATAAAAACGGCTGCATTTGGGGCAGAGAAAAAACGTAAACATTAACACATTTTACAAATTTTGCCATGGGGTGGAGATATTTTAGCAGTTCTAAAGCTAATTTCCTGTAATTCTACACAATGACATGTCATGTTAATGTGATATGAGTGAGAATGATTTAACAAAATCAATGGGGCCCCCTTGGAGGTCAGGGACCCTGTGCATGTTATTTGGCCAAGTTTAGATCGCTGGCTAGACTAGCTACCAATCTAAACACTGTTAGCTGACAATAGTTAATTGAGTGACTGACAAGAGAAACTGCTGTTGCACAACCACATTTTTAAATTGCAGCTGGTATATTCTTCTATTCTTACTCTCAATAATAAGTCAAGACCCGGCTGAGTTCCTTTTCTGGGGGGGGATCCATAGGCCCTAAGTGACCACTTATGCCTGGAAACGGAATTGCAGGAGTGTCAGGCAAGTTTATGATTCTGCTCACCCCTTGCCTGATCAGGATTAGTGGACAGGATCGCCAATGCATAGGAAACCGTCCCTTTTCCTTTTGAGAGAATGTTTTACAGGACAAGGCCAGGATTAAATCCGATCTGCAGTAGCCTGGTTAGCTGAAAAACACATTGCTCGTTATGGGGATTGGATGTGTAACTGCTTTGATTAGATTGAATCCTGACCTTAAATGTGTAAGGAGCTGTCTGGAAAATACATGTCTTTGTCATAGGGTTGTACTAGTAACAAGGTTTTTAAAGTTGAGCCCCCGATAACTGTAAGGTGATCTGTTTTCACACTGGTACTGATGCTACCCAGGTGTCGCTCAATTAAGGTTCCAGGTAGAAGTTTCCCCTAACCACAGATCTATAATCAGATTACCATACTACCCACATCCTAACCTTAACCACTACGGGGATGACATATCAGACCCTGTATCAGGCAACTTCTACCTACTCAAGGAGGTCAGGAGAGAACATGTGTTTTAAGGGTAGATTGGTGTGTTTCTAGGGTCTGGATTAGATCCGTATCGCGGAAGATCCACGTTTTAGCTCGATTGAAATTTAAAGGCAACGTCCCTGAGTTCTCGGAGATTGTATTCACGGTAAACGCCATTGTCTCACGTCAGATGGCATTACTCCTCGGCGACGCTCGTCCCTCAACCAATATCAGTGCATGCCGAATCGTCTCCCTACCCGAAGTAAGACAATGCGTTAAACGCTGCATATTTCGGCTCAATCGGAAATGACCTTTACATTTAACTTGGATCTACCACAATAGGGAATTAATACAGCCCTTATTCGGAGGGCAGCTAACAAATGTGATTGGTTACGTTAAAGCAAGAAATATGAACGGGGTTAGAAAACATCCACACTGAGATGTGAACATCAGGGCATCAACAAGATCAGAAGGCGACCTTCTGGTCCCTGTACCTAGTCCATTGCGCCACTAGGGGGAGACACCAGTCTTTACCGCACATATATAAAGCTGGTCAGTCAGTCTGCCAGAAGATTTGGGAATGGTGATTGGTTAAGTATGTTGTGTTAGTGAACTGAAACCACACTGGGATTCGAACCAGTGACCTTGTGTGTCGAAACTAATTTTGTACACAATCTACCGCAGTGGTCTAAGGCACGGCATCTCAGTGCTAGATGTGTCACAACAGACCGGGCTTGGCCGGTGTGGGCCGTCATTGTCAATAAGAATTTGTTCTTAACTGATTTTTTAAAATATGTTTTATTTAACCTTTATTTAACTAGGCAAGTCAGTTAAGAACAAATTCTTATTTACAATGACGGCCTAGGAACAGTGGGTTAACTGCCTTGTTCAGGGGCAGAACAACAGATTTATACCTTGTCAACTCAGGGATTCAAACACGCAACCTTCCGGTTACTAGTCCAACACTAACCACTAAGCTACCTGCCGCCCTTTTAAATAAAGGTGGAATAAAACATGTTTTACCACCTAACAAGCCTTTATTTGCCATTCACCTGTAGCTGCAAACTCTGCCAACATCCAACCAATCACATTTATTCTCCCCTCAGAACAACATCGAAAAAGGAAAACTCCACTGAGCTTTAAACATCAGAGGGCAAGGTGGAGCTACCACCATATTGTTTATACCACTCCAATCCTTTCAGACCTACACAAGTATATAGTGTAGGGGTTAGGGGTCAGTTTGTAATTGGGCATCTATGAGTCCCTTTTGGAAAGTGAGCATGCACAATTATTTACATAAAAAGAACCAACCGTACATCTAGTTTTAGAGAATCCGTATTCATTCACAAAATGAGTTTATTTTGTTGCTACATGTAATAAAACTATCTGCACTTACCAAACACCATCTGCTGTCTTCAATTCTGGTGGTGAATAACAAACTGATTGCGTAAAAAAATACAATCAGCTCTATTTACAATGAATTTACACAGATTATACAGATTATGCTTACATTAGAAGTTGATCAGACACTTGTACAATGAGAGAACTATGGCCACGGTTAGGCCCCTAATCAGACAGGTCTACTGTGACCTCATCAGTGCAGGTTGGAGTTGAGTATCAGAGGTAGTTCACTAGGGCCAGGATTCAATCCGATCGCAGATTTGGACAATGCACCACCTAAAGGTCATTTCCGATTGAGCAGACCTATGCTTAGGTATACTGTGAACGTGATCTCTGTCAACTCGTAAATATTGACTTTAAAACGTGCACTGCCGACAAAGCGCGATCAGATTGAATCCTAGCCTAGACAAGCCTTACAGTACCTTTACACAACAATAACACTCTACCAGAGACCTGGGCCCAGATTCACAAAACACTTCTTATGCAAAAAAAAAAGTAAGACATTTCTTGTTAACCCTGGAGTCAGCAGTGGAGGTGGTCAGGAGTCTGTAGTCTGGAGGGGGGTTTGGGTCAGGGTTAGTTGAGTGCATTGGGTATGGTCGTGAAGGGTGAAAGGTCATCTGGTAGTTTCTTATGACATTTGAGTCGAGGTCAGGTCAGGTGTTAGGGTGAATTAAGTTAATCAGGTAAGGAGCAATATGGTCATTGCAGGTCATCAGGCAGGGTCTTATAAGGGTTGAGAATGCCTTTGGGGTCTAACATGGTTTTAATGTTCCCCATCAGAGCGACAGCCAGGCTGACTTTACTGTAGTAAATATATAGTTCCTCTTCTTCAGGCCCAGGCCGTGCTCTGCGCTGATGCTGCCCTGGAAACGGGCCGTCCACTCATAGACAAAGGGTTCGATGGAGGCCAGGAGGTCGGGGTCTTTGGTAGGAGAGGTGATGTTCAGGTGGAGGTTACTATCACCTGGTGGGAGGAGAGGACACACACACAGTCACACACACTTATGTGAGATATTGTAGTATTCCAAATAAATTAGACAAACAAAAAGAAACCCACACACACACACACACACACACACACACACACAGATAGTCTTACCAACGTGTCCGTATCCCACCACACTCTTGGCCCTGTCTCCCAGGTGTTCTCTCATATCTGTGACCAGCTGGTAGATCCGTTCTACAGGAAGTGAGATGTCGTATTTATATGTGAAACCATCATGAGTTAAAGCCTCTGTTACCCGCTCGCGCAATGACCAGAGAGCCTAAACACACACAGAAACACATACACACAGAAAACACACAGAAAACAGAATGAGGCAACATGTCTTGCATCCTCCAATGTTTTATCATTATTTTTAATGATTCTCTTCTATTTGTCAGTTTTATATCAACATATTCATAAATGAAAGTCACCTTGATTTTGGCCTCCGTTGCTACGGTCCCGTCGATAACTTGGGATGATGTCATGGCCTCCTCCAGAAACTGGTGCAACTTCTCCTCATCGTGGGTGGGGTTAGAGCCGGACGTTTCTATGACGACGTAGAACGGACAATCTGCAGAACGAAGCAGGAAATAGATAAGTGGCTTTGAACCAATCAGAGTTAGATTTAGTCAAACTAACAATTACTAGAAAGTTCAGTTCAAAAGCATTAGAAAATCTGTGTGTGTGTGTGTGCGTGTACCTGTGATAGGGTTAGCCAGTTTGAGGTGTGTGTTCAGTAGTCTCATACACTCTCTGTCCAGGAACTCAAAGGCTGAGAGGATCTCTCCCAGCATGCCTCAACACCGCTGGAAGGTCTGCAGCAGCTTCTCAAAACTCTCACAGCCTGGACACACACACGATCATATCATCCATCCACAATAAATTGTCATGACGATCATCTCACAGAAGAAACACATTACATGCATCATATATTGGACTGCGTAAGAGTGTGTAAAAACATAAATAAGTCAAAAGGAGGATGCATATGTGACATCAGATGATCACCAGTTACAAGGTCAGGAGGGGTCATGAGATCAGGTCACACCTACCCAGGAAGCCCACGTTGATGGCTTTAGGTTTCCGTGGACACAGGATGGTTACCGCGGTGATGACCCCCAGCGTGCCCTCTGACCCGATGAACAGCTGTTTGAGGTCATATCCTGTGTTGTCCTTCCTCAGGGTGGCTAGGCAGTCCAGGACCCTTCCGTCTGCTAGCACCTTCACACAAATACACACACAGAGTATTGGTGCTGTCCTTTATAGTTAGTTGAATTTCAACAGGCATAGCTGGACTGTAAAACACTAGGGCAAAACTTTGAGAATTGAACAGGAAATTTGATGCGTAACTGACCAAAGAATACTGACAGTTACCCTAGAGTTACAGACGATACTGACCGGAGACAGAGTCGAAGTTGAGGACGTTGTTCATGAGAGCGGTAGAGAGGATGATCTCATCATAGACAGGAACACTGCCTCCCACCAGCCCTGTGTTACCACCCTGAGGACTCACTGCCAGGTTACGACTGTTACAGTACCTACAGGAGAAACACAACACAACATTATAACACAGGTACACTGCCTGCTACCAGTCATGTAACACTGCAACAGTAGAGGAAACCTGGCTTCATACACTAGAAGACTGGAGAATAATACCCAAGGATCTGAGAAACTTCCTCTGTAGTCTGGGGCCTCAGCAGAACCTCACTGAAACCTGCACAGACAGAGAGAGGAGATCAACACATCAACTCAATACAACAATAACAAGTACATAAACAGTTCCTAACAACCCTACAGAGGAGACAAAGATAGCAAGCTCTTTCCCGCACAATCTCCCTCCTCTGACCTATCTTTCTACATTTGAGTTATTTAGCAGACACTCTTATTCACAGCGGCTTACAGTAATGAGAGCATACATTTTCATATTTGTTTGTACTATTTGTTTCTCTCTCTCACTCACTCACTCACTCACTCACTCACTCACTCACTCACTCACAGACTTGAGCCAGTCCACATTACTGGCCTCCAGTATATCTGGGTCAGTGATGGTCCTGTCTGGTATTATCTTGCTAAAGAAGGCCAGGTCCTCTGGAGTTACCCTGGAGAAAGGCCTCCTCTCTGGGGCAGCTGCGGGGTACAGGGTGGGTCTCTCTCCCCCAGCATGGAGCTCCCGACAGCGGACGCCACAAGACCCGGGCCTGGGTGTCTGGAGCAGGCCGCTGCTAAAGCCTGGGGGTAAAGTTCTGACCACGGCTGGAGGTCAGGCAGTGCTGAGTGGACTCAGCCACCTGAGAGCAGTCCTCAGACGCAACCTTCTGTGGGGGAGACCAGCCATGGCTGGGGAGAGAGCGGATGCCTAGAGTGGATGGGGAGGGATACTTAGTTAAATTGCAAAGTGTATTATTTGGATGTTTTACATGCACTGACTTTAAGTTTGACAAAGTATTCCTGCAGAAGTAACACCAATCATATACACAATCGAATTGTGTAAATCTAACCACAATCTAATGGTTAAAACACACATACACACCAGTTAGCTAGTGCCATGCAACAATGCAATGCTTCCCCTTGTTAACCTACTTTCGTTAACATACTGTACCTGTCACTGTAGTTCAGTCGCGTTTGTGCTTTTCTTAGCTTCTAAGAATGTGCACCATTGTCATTAGATGGCCGACGTTTTCCTTGAATACAACAGCACTGCAACTTTAGATCAGACTTGTTATGACATGGGCTATTATTAGCTAACTAGTTAGCTACTAACGTTACAAGTCAACCACTGAAAAATACAAGATGTGGCAATAGCTAGCTAACATTACTTTGTATAACGTCTGCTACCAACCAATCTGGGAACGTGGTTGGATGCAAGTGTCTCTATTCGTGTCGTATAATGTCGCAAATATGTCACAAAGTGCAAGGGAAGATGAAGCGACAACGTCAAGATTGTTGGTCAATCAATTGTTTACATCAAGGACAGATAGTTAGGAACCTTGTAAGTAAGAACTAGTGGGAGGTCAGGACCCTTTTGCTGAAAACACAGTTCTGAGGAGGTGCAACACAAAAATATTATTTCCGCTTTTGAACCTTCACAATAAAAGCTTATATTGGATAAAAACTCTCCTCAAACTTTAGAATAATATTTTGATGTATTATATAACATTTCAATGGCCACTGGTCTATGAATGATATCTGGGTATAACAAAACAAATCATAACAAAGGCAAGATATTATTTTATCAGCAGTTCATCTTCTGAATTTGATAATAAATTAATCTCCCTAGGCAGACAAGATTGGGTTGCCTACCTCCCACAATGTTAACAATGTTCCATTGCCCTAGGTCTGGGATTTCCTAGACTAATACATCATTTTAAGAAAGTATGATCAACTGTAGAAATAGGAACTCATACAGTGCCCTCCTGAATTATCGGCACCTTATGTCTTTAATATGAACAAAAAAGGCTGAGAAAAAAATGTCTTGTTGTTTATCAGCTTGATTTTACACTCAAATTATCATATGAATCTAACCTGAGTTAAAATTGTTCAAAGAAAAAAATAATCGTCATCAAGAAATAATTATTTTATTCACAATAATTGTCACCCCTGCATTAAGTACTTTGTGCACCCTCCCTTGGCCAAGATAACAGCTCCGAGTCATCTCCTATAATGTTTGATGAGGTGGGAGAACACACCCTCCCTTGGCCAAGATAACAGCTCTGAGTCATCTCCTATAATGTTTGATGAGGTGGGAGAACATATATGAAGGGAAGGGATTTGAGACCATTCCTCTATACAAACCCTCTCCAGATCCTTCAGAGTCCTTGGTCCTTGCTTGTGGACTTTCCTCTTCAGCTCACCCCACAGGTTTTCAATGGAGTTTATAGTTTATGTCGGGGGACTGGGATGGCCACTGCAAAGCTTGATTCTATGGTCAGTGAACCATTTTCGTGTGGATTTGGAGGTATTCTTTGGATCGTTGTCCAGCTGGAAGATTCAACAATGACCCAGTTTTAGCCTCCTGGCACAAGTTTTGACCTAAAATCTCCTGGTACTTGATGGGGTCCATGATGCCGTATAACCTAACAAGGTTCCCATGGCCTTTGGAAGTAAAAGAGTGTGGATTAGGTTATTTTCTGCATGGCCATGGCACTTTTTACACCAAACCCACCTCTGGTGTTGGTTGCCAAAAATCGATATTTTAGTCTCATCAGATCATAGAAACTGGTTCTAATCATAGTTCCAATGGCATTTAGCAAACTCCAGCTGCTTACGTTTGTGGTTTGGTGACAGCAGAGGCTTTCTTCTGGCAACCCTTCCAAATAACTTGTTGGATTGGAGGTGGCATCTAATTGTAGTTCTGGAGACTTGATGACCCCAAGATGTAACCAAATTCTGCAATTCTCCAACTGTGATCCTTGGAGATTTTTGTTGCCACTTAAACCATCCTTCTCACTGTGCGTGGGGGCAAAATACACTTCCTCTTCCAGGAAAGTCCATCACAGCTCCAGGTGTTTTAGATTTCTTAATTATTGCCCTAATAGTGGAGATGGGTATTTTCAGGAGTGTAGTTATCTTTTTGTAGTCATTGCCTGTTTTTTTGAAGTTCAACAATCTTTTGTCTCATTTCATTTGTGTGTTCTTTGACCTTTTCTATGTTGATGGATGACTAAGGGAGTTTAGCCTGTGTGTCACCTCATTTATACCCCAGTGAAACAGGAAGTCTTCGATGACCACCTATTTTAAAAAGTAAAATCTTAATCAGAATATACATCAGTTATATTTTGTTCATAAGAATTTCTAGGAGAGACAATAATTGTAACACGCCTGTTTTTGAATGAAATATTATTTTCTTTCAACAATTTTAACTCATGATATTTTGAGTGTAAGATCAAGCTGATAGACAACAATGACATGTTTTCACAGATTTTTTTGTTCTTACTTACATAGGGTGCCAATAATTCAGGAGGGCATTGTACACTTTCACTCATTACTTAGCAAATGTGTTGGAATAAGTCTTCATTGTTAGCCTTATCTCTCTCCCTTTGACTACACTCATGTCAGTCACACATCATACTCCAACATATTAAGCTTCAATGGAAAAAATATGATTAGACAAATAATACTATTTATGTGAATGATACAGTATGTTACTAAATTGAAATTCAAATTAAATGTTTTTGTAATGATTACATTTTTACGAAATGTATTAAAAAAAAACGTTTAAAAAAAATAAGAAAACAACAAAAGCAAGGAAGAAGAAAAGAATACACAGATCCAAATTCCTATTACCTTTACTAGTTGTCATCATATATAGCGGTTGGTCTTTCAGTATATTTTATGAAAATTAATATATATTTCTTCAGCATTTCCTAGAAAGTTGGCCATTTAAGTGCATTATGTAATTCTATGGAGGACATCTCATAACCATATTGGAGAACCATTCTTGCTGCCTTTTATTGTGCTATCTGTAGTCTCTTGAGGTCATCAACACCTGCATTACCCCAGACGACAGAAGTTCATGTGACGATGGATGACAGCTCATGAGATTTGTTTTAGAATTCTCTCTATCTATCGCAACGGTATAAGCACAGGTAATATAAGTATAAGTATAAGCACTGAATGCTCTAGCATTCCCTCTGATAGGCTATGTTTGCCATTGTCGTGTCTTTGGCTATGCCGGATTAAGTGATATGACATGCTATTCTATAAAATAATTTCTCCGTAATTAATATCACCTGATTGAGTTAATCATGTAAATGTAATTAACTAGAGAGTCGGGTACCACGAAATAATATTTATAGAGCTGTTACCTTCCGAATAAACTCTTAAAGACATAGTAATATTTTACATTAATAGCAGTCAATATTAATCGTCATCTTAATTCAGTCTCATCTGAAAGTTGTAAATTCTTCAGCAATACAAAATTGGGTTTAATTATTTATTTACTAAATACCTAACTAATCACACAGAATTACACATACACATAATTAAATCATAACTTGATTACAAATTACGTCATCAAGGAAAACGTCCCTAGCGGGCGGAACAGATATGACAGCTTGGGTTTGAGTGAAGGAGCGGGAAGACTGAGGAACAAATGCGAAGCTGTGCTATCGTAAATACAGTATCTTGTGCATTCTAAATTACCACCCATATGGAAAAGGAAAATGCAATAAATATTTACTCTGAGCTGCGCTTCGGTAGGTTGGTGGTAGATGGAAGGCCGTGTTGCCAAACCGAGTCCTTTGAAGAATGTCTCTGGTTGTCAATTGGATACTGAATAATACTGAATAATTTCATATTCAAACATTTAAATTGAACAACAATTCCATGTGAATCCGATAACTCTGATGTGTAGACTTTCCACTGTAGAGTTTATGTTATCTTATCATTGATGAGAATGTCTCAGATGACAACCGAACTGACATCATATTCATTAAGTACCACCACATAAGCTCAATTGATCGGATTGCCAGAATATAGTTGATTTCCCCCCACCTTCTGATGTTCCCAGAATCTCTATGTTAAGCAAGGGGTTTTGCAAATGTAACCTCAGTAGGGTAGAGAGAGGAAAAAGGGGGGAAGAGGTATTTATGACTGTCATAAACCTACCCCCCAGGCCAACATATTACACCTATATATCTCCCTGTACATCTATCCAATACTTTCAAGATGTAGGAGTGCTTAGTGTTTATACTGTGTTATGCAGTATGACTTGA
>NC_092164.1:17838538-17922422 GCF_045791955.1 Oncorhynchus clarkii lewisi | reverse complement strand
ATTTCCGCTATCATATTCCTCTCTATTATATTCTCTCTAACATATTCCCCTGTATTATAATAATATATATCATATTCCCCTCTATCATATTCTGTGTATTATATTCCCCTATATCACATTCCCCTCCATCATATTCCCCTCAATCATTTTCTCCGCTATCATATTCCCCTCCATCATATTCCTCTCTATCATATTCTGTGTATTATATTCCTCGCTATCTTTTTCCTCTCCATCATTTCCCTCTCTATCATATTCCCCTGTATTATAATAATCTATATCATATTCCCCTCTATCATATTCTGTGTATTATATTCCTCTATCATATTTCCTCTATGGCTGCTTTGCGTGATGTATTGTTGTCTCTTCCTTCTTGCCCTTTGTGCTGTTGTCCCTGCCCAACAATGTTTGTACCCTGTTTTGTGCTGCTACCATGTTGTGCTGCTGCCATGTTGTGTTGCTACCATGTTATTGTCATATTGTGTTGCTACCATGCTGTGTTGTCATGTGTTGCTGCCATGCTATGTTGTCGTCTTAGTTCTCTCGTTGGGCAGAGACTGTCCCAAGATCGCGTAGCAGTCGGAGGTGTGTTTTCTTGTCTTGTCCGGTGAAAATATTCGCTTTCCTCGTTTATTTGTACATATTTCATATACAGTGGGGAGAACAAGTATTTGATAAGCTGCCTATTTTGCAGGTTTTCCTACTTACAAAGCATGTAGAGGTCTGTAATTTTTGTATCATAGTATATCAGTATTTTTGGGCGCCGATTATAAAAATAAATATATATATATATATATATATTCTTATTTTCAATGACGGCCTAGGAACGGTGGGTTAACTGCCTCGTTCAGGGGCAATACTCCAGATTTTCACCTTGTCAGCTCGGGGGATTCAATCTTGCAACCTTACAGTTAACCCAATAACGACCTGCCTCTCTCTCGTTGCACTCCACAAGGAGACTGACTGCCTGTTACGCGAATGCAGTAAGCCAAGGTAAGTTGCTTTACTAGATATTATCTAGCGTTTCCTGCGTTGCATATAATCTGACTGAGCATACAAGCATACACGTATCTAAGTATCTGACTGAGCAGTGGTAGGCAGAAGCAGGCGCGTAAACATTAATTCAAACAGGCTTTCTTTGCGTTTTGCCAGCAGCTCTTCGTTGTGCGTCAAGCATTGCGCTGTTTATGACTTCAAGCCTATCAACTCCCGAGATGAGGCTGGTGTAACCGAAGTGAAATGGCTAGCTAGTTAGCGCGCGGTAATAGCGTTTCAAACGTCACTCGCTCTGAGCCTTCTAGTAGTTGTTCCTCTTGCTCTGCATGGGTAACGCTGCTTTGATGGTGGCTGTTGTCGTTGTGTTGCTGGTTCGAGCCCAGGGAGGAGCGAGGAGAGGGATGGAAGCTATACTGTTACACTGGCAATACTAAAGTGCCTATAAGAACATCCAATAGTCAAAGGTTAATGAAATACAAATGGTATAGAGGGAAATAGTCCTATAATTCCTATAATAACTACATCCTAAAACGTCTTACCTGGGAATATTGAAGACTCATGTTAAAAGGAACCCACCAGCTTTCATATGTTCTGAGCAAGGAACTGAAACTTTAGCTTTCTTACATAGCACATATTGCACTTTTACTTTCTTCGCCAACACTTTGTTTTTGCATTATTTACACCAAATTGAACATGTTTCATTATTTACTTGAGGCTAAATTGATTTTATTGATGTATTATATTAAGTTAAAATAAGTGTTCATTCAGTATTGTTGTAATTGTCATTATTTCAAAAAATAAATAAAAAATTGGCCGATTAATCGGTATCGGCTTTTTTGGTCTTCCAATAATTGGTATCGGTATTGGTGTTGAAAAATCATAATCGGTTATTTATTTATTTTTCTCTTTTGTACCCCAGTATCTCTACTTGCACATGATACTCTGCACATCTATCACTCCAGTATTAATGATAATTTGTAGTTATTTCGCCTCTATGGCCTATTTTTTTGCCGTACCTCATTAATATTATTACGTTTGCACACTCTGAACATAGATTTTTACTATTATTCTATTAACTGTACGTTTGTTTAACCCATGTGCAACTCTGTGTTGTTTTTGTCGCACTGATTTGTTTTATCTTGGTCAGGTTGCAGTTGTAAGTGAGAACTTGTTCTCAACTGGCCTACCTTGTTAAAAACTAATTGACGCTACCCATTCCGTTAACGTTAGGATAATTTTCATCAACAACCGCTGAATTGCAGAGCGCCACATTCAAATAATATTACTATAAATATTTATATTCATGAAATCACAATATAGCAAAACACAGCTTAGCTTTTTGTTAATCCGTCTGTTGTGTCAGATTTTGAAAATATGCTTTACAGCGAAAGCAATCCAAGCGTTTGTGTAAGTTTATCGATCACTAGACAAAACATTATGGACACCTAGCATCAAAGTAGCTTGGTCACGAAAATGAGAAAAGCAATAAAATTAATTGCTTACCTTTGATCTTCGGATGTTTTCACTCACGAGACTCCCAGTTACACAATAAATGTTCCTTTTGTTCCATAAAGATTATTTTTATATCCAAAATACCTCAGTTTGTTTGGCGCGTTGTGTTCAGAAATCCACAGGCTCGAGCGGTCACAACAACGCAGACAAATTCCAAATAGTATCCGTAATGTCCACAGAAACATGTCAAACGTTTTTTATAATCAATCCTCAGGTTGATTTTAAAGTATATAATCGATAATATATCAACCGGCACTGTCTCTTTTTCAGTAGGAGAGGGAGAGTCAATGGCTGCACCACTCTGTTGCGCAAGCAAAACTCATGCGAACACCCAGCTATCCACTACGCGATGTTATCTTGCTCGCTCATTTTTCAAAATAAAAGCCTGAAACTATGTCTAAAGACTGTTGACACCTTGAGGAAGCGATAGGAAAGGGAATCTGGTTGATATCCCTTTAAATGGAGCAAAGGCAGGCTATGGAATATATAGCTTTCAAAATAGAGGCCTCTTCCTGGTTTTATTTTCCTCAGGTTTTCGCTTGCAATATCAGTTTTGTTATACTCACAGACAATATTTTGACAGTTTTGGAAACTTTAGAGTGTTTTCTATCCTAATCTGTCAATTATATGCATATTCTAGCATATGGGCCTGAGAAATAGGCCGTTTACTTTGGGAACGTTCTTTTTCCAAACATAAAAATAGTGCCCCCTAGCTGAAAGAGGTTAAAGTGTTGTGTTGTCTCACTTGTCGTGATGTGTGTTTTGTCCTATGTTTTAAGTTAATTTATTTATTTTTAATCCCAGACCCCATCCCCGCAGGAGGCCTTTTGCCTTTTGGTAGGCCGTCATTGTAAATAAGAATTTGTTCTGAACTGACATGCCGAGTGAAATAAAATAAAATATCATATTCCTTCTATCAAATTCCTCTGTATCATATTCCTCTCCACCCTCCAACTCCCCCCCTGTTCTTCCTCAACTCCTCATCATTAAACACTCCCCAGATGTGTGAAAAGTCAACATTTTGTGTTTATACAGTGTTGTACAGTATGCCTTAACAAAAATCAAACAGAGTAAACATTTTTTATTTTATTTTTAAATGCTTTGTTCTTTCATTGCATGCAAAAATACCATATCCCTCCCTCCCTACTCTCTATTACCCAGTCTACTCATCCATCTTCAAGCTTTCATCCCTTCCCTGCTCTTCTATCACCGTCTCAGTTCCACCTCCAGCTGGTTCCCTCTTTTTCTTCTCCTCCAGTCTCTTCCTCTCCTCTCTCCTCATCTTTTCTCTCTTCTTCTCCTCCTTTTCTTGAATCTTTCTCTCCATCTCCAAGAATGCAGCTTGAGCTTTCTCTCTCTTTTTCAGCTCCTCAGAACACTTCTTCTCTTTCTTAATTCTGTCTTTCATCATGTCATTATGTATCTTCATCAGCCCCTCTAACCTCTTTTTCTCTGCCTTTTCCTTCTCTTTTCTTTCCTTCTCTCTCTTTTTCTGTTCTAACTTCTCCCTCTTCTTCTCAGCCTTCATGACTTTCTTCTGCTCTTTCTCTCTCTCCTTCATCTCTTTCTTCTCCCTCTTTTTTTGCTCCTCCTCCTTGTGTTTTATCTCCTTTCTCTCTTTCTCTTCATCTTTCAACTTCTTATTCAGTTTCTTATTTTTCTCTTTTTCCTCCATCTTCAAAAATGGGATTTTCTGCATTTGGTTCATGAGCAGAAAGCCCACTCTTCCCAGGATGGTTTCTGCTCTCTCTGTTGAAACCTTCCCAATAGAGCACTTGGAATGGGCACAATCCGCCTCACTCTTCAATCCCTCCCTCGGGCTCACCTCCTCAGTGACGCTCCTCTCTTCACTCTCAATTTCAATGCCTATCCAATGATCCTAACAGGAAGACATTGACTCTAGATGTAATATTGTTCCAATGTAGCACATTCAATACACAACTGAGTGATCAACATACAATGATGGCCTCATGGGGCACCCCATTAGATTTTACAATACCTATAGATGTTCCTGGGTCCATACTAAAAGTAATACAAATGCTAACCCTAGTGAGGGGTGATGTTTTATACTATGAGCAAAGAGCAGCAGGGTTGGGGTCAATTCCATTTCAATTCCGATCAAAAGACTCTAAGATTCCAATTCTCTTCAACGCATTGAATTGAAATGGAAATGACCACCATCCCTGTAAAGTAGTAAGGTGAAATTCGACACCTACCTTTGCCTCTTCCAGGGTCCAGGGCCTGGGTTCCTCATCCTCTGACCTGCATATGGATGCTCCAACTCTAACAGGCATCTTAGTGACTACGCAGATCAGAGGGTTGGGCAGCTCATCATTGCGGGTTGCCAGAGTTAAGTTAGCATCTGAGACCAGCTGTTGAGCGTGAGGGCAGATATCCACCTCCACAGTAGTGCCCCTTCCTTTCTGATCTGGCTGCTTGGGGTCCTTGTCATGGATGCATGCCAGGCTTGGAGGAAGTGCATGGACAGGGCTTTTATCACCCATCATTTCCTCTCTCTTGACAGTGGATGCAACTGCACTTTCCTCTATGTCAACTGAGCACTCTGTGGTGTTCTCAACGGTCTCCTCTGGCTGTTTGTGGTCAATGTTGTGGGTGCAGGGCAGCCTTAGAGACAGTGCTGTGGGTGCAGGAGGACTTTTTTCAGCCAAAAACTCCTCTTGGAGGACAGTGGACACGGAAGCGACTGCTTCACGGGCAACTGGACACTTGCTGGTGCCCTCTACTGCCTCCTCTGGTAGTTTGTAGTCATTGTCAAAGACAAGTTGCAGGCTTGAAGGCAGCACTAAGGGAAGACCTGTGGCTGCTGATGGATCCTCTCTATTAGCAACTGATGCCTCTGCGGCGACTGAGCACTCAGTGGCTTCCTCTATCGTCTCCTCTGGCTGCTTATGGTCATTGTCCAAAACGTGTGACAAGCTTGGAGGCAGCCTTGGAGCAGGGCTTTTATCCAGGTCCTCTCCCTGGACAATGGATGTGCCTACAGCGATCTCTGTGGCAAGGGAGGACTCGGGTACATCCTCTTTTTCCTCCTTGGTCAGTTTGTGGTCAGAGTCACAGATACATGGCGAGCTTGGAGGCAGTGCTGCAGGGTCAGGAGGGCTTTGATCAGCTCCCATGTCCTCTTTGAGGTGAGTGGACACATCATTGGTTGTTTCACTGGCAACTGGACACTTGTTGGTTCCCTCTACTGCCGCCCCTGGCAGTTTGTCGTCAAAGACACGTGGCAGACTTGGAGGCAGCATTGGGACAGGGCATTTAGCTGCTGATCTGTCCACTCCATCAACAGTAGCTGTGCCTGAAGTGGCCTCTGTAGCAAATGAGACCACATAGGATTCCTCTACTGTGTGCTCTGGAGGCATGAAGTCATCGTCAACGACTGGTGGCAGGCATGGAGGCAGCACTGAAGGAAGAATTGTAGCTGCCCATCGGTTCTCTCTCTTGACAGTGGCTGTATCTGCAGTGTCCACTGTGGCAACTCGGCACTCCGTGGCTGAAACAGCAGGCTGGGAGGTTTCCGGGACTTTGAATGAATTGCCAATGAACCGCTGAGCCAGTGGTGGGAGGGAGAAAGGATAGAATCTGTCCTCTTCCTTGATATTAGATATTGCCACTGGAGAATCTGAGTCCTCAGTGGTTCCCTCTACTGTCTGCTGTGGTGGAATGGAGTCATCGTTAAAGAAGTGTGGCAGGTATCGATGCAGCATTGAGGAAAGATGTGTATCTGTCGACAAGTCCTCTCTTCTACCAGCAGATACATCTGCTGTGGCCTCTGTGGAAACTGGGCACTCAGCAGGGACAAAGTAGGAAAATACAATGAATCGCTGTGCATCCTGAGTGCGTATGACCAATGGAGAGGGGGGATGCAACATGGTTGGTATTGGCCTCCGATTGGTGAAAGCCAGTGGTGGGAGGGAGTCAATACAGGGAGCCATGAACTCAGTGAGTGGACGTTTGGTCACATCTCTCACATTCTGCAGGAGAAAAGAAACAGACATGATGAAAGTGATCACATTCAGTACATACATTCTTTATGAGTGAACTCTATTTACTTTTACATCACATATACAGTGCCTTCGGAAAGTATTCAGACCCTTTCACTTCTTCCACATTTTGTTACCTCAGCCTTATTCTAAAATTGATTAAATAATTTTTTTCAGTCATCAATCTACACAAAATACCCCATATTGACAAAGCAAGAACAGAATCGTTCCAAATTAATTTAAAATAAAAATAATGGGAATATGCTTTCGTATTCAGTACTTTGTTGAAGCACCGTTGGCAGCGATTACAGCATAGAATCTTCTTGGGTATTACGCTACACACTCGGCATACTTGTGTTTGGGGACTTTCTCCCATTCTTCTCTGCAGATCCTCTCAAGCTCTGTTAGGTTGGATGGGGAGAGTTGCGGCACAGCTATTTTCAGGTCTGTCCATAGATGTTCGATCCGGTTCAAGTCCGGGCTCTGGCTGGGCCACTCAAGGACATTCAGAGACGTGTCCCAAAGTCACTCCTGCGTTGTCTTGGCTTGTGCTTAGGGTCGTTGTTCTGTTGTAAGGTGACCCATCGCCCCCAGTCTGAGGTCCTGAGCGCTCTGGAGCAGGTTTTCTTCAAGGATCTCTCTGTGCTCCGTTCATCTTTGCCTCGATCCTGACTAGTCTCTTAGTCCACGCCGCTGAAAAACATCCCCACAGCATGATGCTGCCACCACCGTGCTTGACTGTGCCGTAGGTGCCAGATTTCCTCCAGACGTGACGCTTGGCAATCAGGCCAAAGATTTCAATCTTGGTTTCATCAGACCAGAGCATCTTGTTTCTCATGGTCTGAGAGTCAATGGGTGCCTTTTGGGAAACTCCAAGTGGGCTGTCATGTGCCTTTTACTGAGGAGTGGCTTCCATCTGGCAAATCTACCGTAAAGGCCTGATTGGTGAAGTGCTGCAGAGATGGTTGTCCTTCTGGAAGGTTCTCCTATCTCCACAGAGGAACTCTTGTGCTCTGTCAGTCACTATCGGGTTCTTGGTCACCTCCCCGACTAAGACCCTTCTCCTCCGAATGCTCAGCTTGCCGGGCGTCCAGCTCTAGGAAGAGTCTTGGTGGTTCCAAACTTCTTCTATTTAAGAATGATGGAGGTCACTGTGTTCTTGGGGACCTTCAATGCTGCGGACATCTGTTTCTCGACACAATCCTGTCTCGGAGCTTTACGGACAATCCCTTCTACCTCATGGTTTGGTATTTGATCTGGCATGCACTGTCCACTGTGGGACCTTATATAGACAGGTGTGTGCCTTTCCAAATCATGTCATATCAATTTCATTTACAACAAGTCCAATCAAGTTGTAGAAACATCGAAAGGACGATCAATGGAAACAGGATGCACCTGAGCTCAATTTCGAGACTCATAGCAAAGGGTCTGTATACTTATGTAAATAAAGTATTTATGTTTTTAAATGTAATACATTTTCAATACAAATGTAACACAGTTTTTTCGCATTGTAATTGTGGGGTATTATGTGTAGATTGCTGAGAATCTTTATTTTATTTAATCCATTTTAGAATGAGGATGTAAAGTAACAACAGGTGGAATAAGTAAAGGTGTCTGAATACTTTCCTAAGACACTGTATATATCTAGTGTCCTCTCAGATGCTCTGCACCAGTCTGTACCAACCCTGGGTCTTCTAGCTAACGGGTCAACTAAGTGTAAAAATACATGCACTACACCCAGCACAACATTTGACATTTTAGACATTTAGCAGACGCTTTTGTCCAGAACAATTTACCGTTAGTGCATTCAACTTAAGGTAGCTAGGTCAGACAACTACATTATCCTGATTTGAAGGTCTATGAGAGATCGCTTGGTCTTGTTATTTAATTTTTTTTAAAGACAAGGCAACCATAAGAACTGAGGACTATGTACATAACAATACTCAGAGACATACACAATAAAACACAAGAAAAGTTATCAGACAAAATACTGTTAGCTTACGTTCAATGGCATATGGCACATTTTGCCAGTATATTGACATATATTTGATTTAATCAATATTGTTCAACAGAACTCTAGTCGACTTTGTCAAAGTTGGTCTTGTTACCTCCTCAATCAGGCTTGGCATTTTCCTCGTCTCAAACCAAATCCTCTTCATCTCCTTCTCCTGCTCCCTCTGGATCTGTCTCATCAGAACCAACCTGGCTCCCAGCTCCATCATGTAGTCTGTCTGGATCTCCCTATCCTCCAACTGACACTCACCCCTCCTCTGTGTCAGCGTTGAACCCTCCATGTCTTCCTCCTAGCTAACAATAAGTCTGGAAAATACATAACGTTGTAGTAAGTGGTGTGTTGCTAACCAAAGAATAATACATCTCTTTACGATGTGCTCACATTTCTTCCCCTTTACTTACAATTAAGCAAGTGACAATCCCAATCCAGAGATGATTACGCAATAGGCCTATCTGAATTATTAGTAAAAAGTTGGCTACTGGAAAAGCGACCAAGTTCAAATGAATCAATTTTGGCTGTTCCTATCATTATGTGCACAATATCCTTCATGACATCTTCATTGTGATGCAAGGCGTTGCCATTGGAGATGAGAAAGCACAACATAGACTTTAACAATCAAACTTCAGGCTCTCTCTGTACCTTACTATTGAGCCTTATTCAACCCCCTCATGTAACGCCACTCCATATTGGCCCTGGTTCTCACAAACCACACTAATCACTTATATAATATCATTCAAAAAGGTTTTGGGGGAAGAAAGTGACTATTTCCATCATGGACCAAACTTGTTGTACAGTTTCATCTATTTGAATCACTCCAGTCTTCTCTTTGAGTGCCTCTGAGTGCAACTCAATTTAATGAGGTCTATCAATTCAACCATTTGAAATGGATGACCATTTAATCAAGAAAATCTGAATATTTTTTTAAATTAGCAACTACAAGTTAGCCAAGTTCGCCTACTTGTTTTTTACACAACCTACCCTTGTGTTACATATTTATAGAGATAATTGATTACAAAGTATGTTGGGGATTAACACAGAGATGCGGTTTTCTTTCATCAATAGAATGTATTTGCCATTAGGCTGGCTGACTACAACAACTGTAACATGCCATCTCAGTTGTCAGGATGAACAATTTTCTCACAAAAAAACTGATTCAAGCAAACTGTCTCTCGTCAATAGTTTCACTTGTCACCATGATTGCATGTCAGGCCTACTTAAAGGGTCATGTTAGTACACAAGTCACTTAAAAAGTAGTTATTCTTCAGAAACATAGTTAAACAGTAAGTTATATTACAACCTACCTCTCAAGTAAGCAGCGTGTTCTCTTGCTAATGAAATAGGACATGAATAATCTGTCAGTGGTTAGTTGAATCAGTCTCTTTGCACTGTTCTGTTTGTCTGTGCAACAGCTAACCTCCCAGAATCAGAATCTTGTGATGTCACAATGAAGGCCCCATTGCTATGACTACCCACAGAAGCTCTCATGTGTAATCAAATGCTAGAACAATTCCCTTTTTTTTAACCTGTTGAGCACAGTCATATGTAATATTTACATTGAATCCATGTAACCAAATGTTTTATTAAAATAAAATGCTCTACCTCTTATTAAATTGTTGACCATTCATAGTACAGGTGTTTTGCCTATTTCAAATTGAATATGTTTTAGATTTCACAACTAGCATCCAGGTTTACTTAGGTTATTTGTTTGACCTTAGCCTTCCGCTAATGTCAGTGTTGCTCATCAAAATCTTCATCATTAATAAAATATTTAGGCTACCTTACTACATACAGTAAAACAGGTATTCTGTAGACTGTGACACCTCAGTGAGTGTTTAAGAAAACATCTCTCCTCAATGGCCTCAGCTATTAGCCATATGATCAACAAGGTCAAATGTTGCACTAAAATCAAGAAGCAGCTTATTTTGGTCAAGTGACCTGATCCATTGATCGGTTAAAACAACTAGAGCTGTTGCAGTTGAGGGATCTTCACGGTTCGCATGCTGGTAGAGAAATAAGATGTGCTGGGTGTGTAATTATCTAGGCCTGAAACATTTGATTGAAGAGTAGGTGTCCCTGAATTCTTGCATTGTAGTTCAATTTATTATTAAGGAAATCAATATCAGCTGACTATAGAACAGTAGTTTTAGACCTGCCAACAGGTCCCATTGTTTAAAAACTTGTTTGAAATGTTTCTTATCCATGTCTTTCCAGTTGATCTAACCAATCAGACTCAAGAGCAGTGTAATTACTGACAGTGTAACAAAGTTGAAACTGCATCCTTTGTGTGTCTTCCACTAAGATACCAGTTGCATTTACATAGAGACATTACATACTGTTTGACAAATAGCCTATGTCTTGTTATAGGAATAAATGTGAAATGCAGCACTGAAATTGTTTGAATTACATTAAATGATTACCTGTCAGAGACCACCCACTGGTTCTCTATTTCTTCAAATAGTGTTGACACTGTGACTTCAGTTAAAGGGGGTAGATCAGGAATCTTTGTTGGAATGTGGCCCTCAAACTCAACTGAAATCAACAGAGCAAATAATCAGGGACCTGCATCCTAATGATTCTATTCTGTCATGGATGATAATAATTAATACTGACATTTTCAAACATATGATCATAATCCTTTTCAGTTATTCTATAATATAGGATATAATCAATGTTGATTTTATCTTGTGCAAACATTATCATAATCATTTTCACTGTCATAACTCAGTTCATCTATTAATTTCATACCTGCTCCCAAAAAGGCTCTTACATTTTCATTTTTCCTTACAAATACAAAAAAATTGCATGGTTGGACATTGACAGGAATAAGATCTAGTGTTGACGTGGTTGGACTGTCCTAATACACCCTCACATGGCAACTTTGTTCCGCATAGATACTAATCATGTAGACCACGGGAATTGGTGGAAGTCATGCAAAACAGTTTTTTCCGCATTCATGTAATGATGGCACTGAAGCAGACACATTGAGCACACGTTTGGTATGTCAAAGCTTGTTGTACTAATTACATATTCCACCAACAAAGGTGATGGATACAATTTGAGATTTTAACTTTCCTGACCAGGACAGTCACGCAATACTGGAATATAAAAGAAAACCAGAAACCCTGAACATGTGAGTATATATATTATTAATGAGCTAGCAATGCTGTGTGTGTGCGCTCATCCGGAAAACGAGTGTGGGTGGCTTTTGACAGCTCAGTATGGGGTGCACGTCCAACTGACCGTCAGCTGGCTAGAGATCGTGTGTGGTGTAACGTTATGGGTTCAAATAACCCATTGAATGTCAGAATACAACTATAGGGATTATATTAATTCTAGGTCAAATAGATTAAAGCTAGTATAAACTGCTGATTGTCTCTTATGGGAAAATGTAGCACAAATCTATTGCTTCATGCTAATGCTAGCTACGTCGGTTTTGACGTTTTGGTAGGGGCGCGTCAGTTTTAGCTAGGTGGCTGTCACTGGCTAGAAATCGTGTGTATGGTGTACTGATTCAAAGAAACCATCAGATGAAATTTCAGAATATAATTCATTATATGGCTAATAGATTGACGTTAGTACCAATTGCAGATATCTTATGAGAGCAGGTAGCATTGTTAGTCTATGCTCGCTAGCTAGCTTAGCTTGCTAGCTAGCTAATTCATTTTGATGTCAGATCTACTTAGCTGGCTAGTTCTTACCAGTGTCTGTCTGGATGTCGGCGTTTCAGAGCAAGTTCAACCATCATTTAACCCCCGGGAATGCTGTTCCATGGAGTTGTATCCCTAGATTAGCAAGGTATGTGTGTGTAGGTGTCAGTCAGTGTCATACAGGTTCGATTGCATCACAGAATAAAATGATATGATACAAAGGTAAACCCCATTTTCTCCAAAACACAATACAATAGAGGCAGGATACTTGTCCACATGATTAAGCATGCATTTAATCTAACAAAAATGACATGAACTAATTTTTGACCAAATGAGCAGTTACTGCCTTTTTGCTTGGGAGGGCAGAATAGGGAAGACATCAACACTATGAAATAACACATGTGGAATCATGTAGTAAGCAAAGAAGTGCTACAAAATACATTTTATATTTGAGATTCTTTAAAGTAGCCACCCTTTGCCTGGATGACAGCTTTGCACACTCTTGGCATTCTCTTAACCAGCTTCATGAGCTAGTCATCTGGAATGCATTTTAATTAACACGTGTGCCATGTTCAAAGTTAATTTGTGGAATTTCTTTCCTTAATGCGTTTGAATCAATCAATTGTGTTGTGACAAGGTAGGGGTTGTTTACAGAAGATTGCCCTATTTGGAGAAAATTAACAAGTCCATATTATGGCAAGAACAGGTCAAATAAGCAAAGAGAAACAACAGTCCATCATTACCTTAAGACATGAAGATCAGTCAATCAGGAAAGTTTCAAGAACTTTGAAAGTTTCTTCAAGTGCAGTCGCAAGAACCATAAAGCGATATGATGAAACTGGCTCTCATGAGGACCACCACAGGAAAGAAAGACCCAGAGTTACCTCTGCTGCAGAGGATAAGTTCATTAGAGTTACCAGCCTCATAAATTGCAGACCAAATAAATGCTTCACAAAGTTCAAGTAACAGACACATCTCAACATCAACTTTTCAAAGGAGACTGCGTGAATCAGACCTTCATGGTCAAAATTCTGCAAAGAGATCACTACTAAAGGACACCAATAATAAAAAGAGACTTGCTTGGGCCAAGAAACACAAGCAATCGACATTAGACTGGTGGAAATCTGTCCTTTGGTCAGATCTGTCCAAATTTGAGATTTTGGTTCCAACTTCCGTGTCTTTGTGAGACGCAGAGTAGGTGAACGGATGATCTCCGCATATGTAGTTCACAGCGTGAATCATGGAGGATGAGGTGTGATGGTGTGGGGTTGCTTTGTTGGTGACACTGTCTGTGATCTATTTAGAATTCAAGCACACTTAACCAGCATGGCTACCACAGCATTCTGCAGCGATCCGCCATCCCATCTGGTTTGCGCTTAGTGGAACTAATCATTTGTTTTCAACAGGACAATGACCCAACACACCTCCAGGCTGTGTAAGGGATATTTGAACAAGAAGGAGAGTGATGGAGTTCTGCATCAGATGATCCAGCCTCCACAATCACCCGACCTCATCTCAAGTGAGATTGCTTGGGAAAAGCAGCCAACAAGTGCTCAGCATATGAGCGAACTCCTTCAAGACTGTTGAAAAGGCATTCCAGGTGAAGATGGTTGAGAGAATGCCAAGTGTGTGCAAAGCTGACATCAAGTAAGTTTAGTAAGTTCAAGACAACTGGTAACTCGGGAAAAAGGAGCTACGACTTGGAAAATACGTTTTCATTTTTCATCCAGCTCGGAATTGTAAATTTGGAACTCGGGCCTCTTTAAATCAAATCAAATCAAATGTATTTATATAGCCCTTCGTACATCAGCTGATATCTCAAAGTGCTGTACAGAAACCCAGCCTAAAACCCCAAACAGCAAGCAATGCAGGTGTAGAAGCACGGTGGCTAGGAAAAAGAGCTCTTTAAAGAGCTACGACCTGAAGATCACTGACATAATCATGATTCAAGCTTTTTTTGTTGAGTTCCCAGTTGTCTTAAAAGTACCATGAATCCAGAGAATGCCAGACCTTGATGACAAAGTTTGATGACAAAATTTGCCCACGAAGGACCGCTGCACCACCTTCCTGTTCAAGTGAGCACAGCACAACAAGTTGAGTCCAAAAATGTCTTGTATGATTCATAATTGATTTAATTAGGCAGGGAGAAATGTATACTGTAGCTAAGAAATGAACACTAAGTGTATGTTGTGTAGTAAGCTGCTAGTAGCCCATGTTCCTCACTGGATGAAGGAACTATTTCGCTGCCAGACAAGGCTCTAGCTGATAGCCAGGTGTAGCAGTGGTAAGGTGTTGGGACTCTGCTGTTGGGACAGCTTTATGTAGGCTATAACAGTTTGTGGGCACTGTTTGTCACGTTATAGGGCAATTAATATATTGTTTATCAAATCAAATCACATTTTATTTGTCACATACACATGGTTAGCAGATGTTAATGCGAGTGTAGCGAAATGCTTTTGTTGTGTAGTATAGTGGCTTTGTTGGCATTCATCCCACACAATTTTTTATTTCCCCGCCAAGATTTACAAGCTCAAATCGCCACTGATCATATTCCCTCTATAATATTTCCGCTATCATATTCCTCTCTATTATATTCTCTCTAACATATTACCCTGTATTATAATAATATATATCATATTCCCCTCTATCATATTCTGTGTATTATATTCCCCTATATCACATTCCCCTCCATCATATTCCCCTCAATCATTTTCTCCGCTATCATATTCCCCTCCATCATATTCCTCTCTATCATATTCTGTGTATTATATTCCCCGCTATCTTTTTCCTCTCCATCATTTCCCTCTCTATCATATTCCCCTGTATTATAATAATCTATATCATATTCCCCTCTATCATATTCTGTGTATTATATTCCTCTATCATATTTCCTCTATGGCTGCTTTGCGTGATGTATTGTTGTCTCTTCCTTCTTGCCCTTTGTGCTGTTGTCCCTGCCCAACAATGTTTGTACCCTGTTTTGTGCTGCTACCATGTTGTGCTGCTGCCATGTTGTGTTGCTACCATGTTATTGTCATATTGTGTTGCTACCATGCTGTGTTGTCATGTGTTGCTGCCATGCTATGTTGTCGTCTTAGTTCTCTCGTTGGGCAGAGACTGTCCCAAGATCGCGTAGCAGTCGGAGGTGTGTTTTCTTGTCTTGTCCGGTGAAAATATTCGCTTTCCTCGTTTATTTGTACATATTTCATATACAGTGGGGAGAACAAGTATTTGATAAGCTGCCTATTTTGCAGGTTTTCCTACTTACAAAGCATGTAGAGGTCTGTAATTTTTGTATCATAGTATATCAGTATTTTTGGGCGCCGATTATAAAAATAAATATATATATATATATATATATTCTTATTTTCAATGACGGCCTAGGAACGGTGGGTTAACTGCCTCGTTCAGGGGCAATACTCCAGATTTTCACCTTGTCAGCTCGGGGGATTCAATCTTGCAACCTTACAGTTAACCCAATAACGACCTGCCTCTCTCTCGTTGCACTCCACAAGGAGACTGACTGCCTGTTACGCGAATGCAGTAAGCCAAGGTAAGTTGCTAGCTAGCATTAAACTTATCTTATAAAAGACAATCAATCATAATCACTAGTTAACTACACATGGTTGATGATATTACTAGATATTATCTAGCGTTTCCTGCGTTGCATATAATCTGACTGAGCATACAAGCATACACGTATCTAAGTATCTGACTGAGCGGTGGTAGGCAGAAGCAGGCGCGTAAACATTAATTCAAACAGGCTTTCTTTGCGTTTTGCCAGCAGCTCTTCGTTGTGCGTCAAGCATTGCGCTGTTTATGACTTCAAGCCTATCAACTCCCGAGATGAGGCTGGTGTAACCGAAGTGAAATGGCTAGCTAGTTAGCGCGCGGTAATAGCGTTTCAAACGTCACTCGCTCTGAGCCTTCTAGTAGTTGTTCCTCTTGCTCTGCATGGGTAACGCTGCTTTGATGGTGGCTGTTGTCGTTGTGTTGCTGGTTCGAGCCCAGGGAGGAGCGAGGAGAGGGATGGAAGCTATACTGTTACACTGGCAATACTAAAGTGCATATAAGAACATCCAATAGTCAAAGGTTAATGAAATACAAATGGTATAGAGGGAAATAGTCCTATAATTCCTATAATAACTACATCCTAAAACGTCTTACCTGGGAATATTGAAGACTCATGTTAAAAGGAACCCACCAGCTTTCATATGTTCTGAGCAAGGAACTGAAACTTTAGCTTTCTTACATAGCACATATTGCACTTTTACTTTCTTCGCCAACACTTTGTTTTTGCATTATTTACACCAAATTGAACATGTTTCATTATTTACTTGAGGCTAAATTGATTTTATTGATGTATTATATTAAGTTAAAATAAGTGTTCATTCAGTATTGTTGTAATTGTCATTATTTCAAAAAATAAATAAAAAATTGGCCGATTAATCGGTATCGGCTTTTTTGGTCCTCCAATAATTGGTATCGGTATTGGTGTTGAAAAATCATAATCGGTTATTTATTTATTTTTCTCTTTTGTACCCCAGTATCTCTACTTGCACATGATACTCTGCACATCTATCACTCCAGTATTAATGATAATTTGTAGTTATTTCGCCTCTATGGCCTATTTTTTTGCCTTACCTCATTAATATTATTACGTTTGCACACTCTGAACATAGATTTTTACTATTATGCTATTAACTGTACGTTTGTTTAACCCATGTGCAACTCTGTGTTGTTTTTGTCGCACTGATTTGTTTTATCTTGGTCAGGTTGCAGTTGTAAGTGAGAACTTGTTCTCAACTGGCCTACCTTGTTAAAAACTAATTGACGCTACCCATTCCGTTAACGTTAGGATAATTTTCATCAACAACCGCTGAATTGCAGAGCGCCACATTCAAATAATATTACTATAAATATTTATATTCATGAAATCACAATATAGCAAAACACAGCTTAGCTTTTTGTTAATCCGTCTGTTGTGTCAGATTTTGAAAATATGCTTTACAGCGAAAGCAATCCAAGCGTTTGTGTAAGTTTATCGATCACTAGACAAAACATTATGGACACCTAGCATCAAAGTAGCTTGGTCACGAAAATGAGAAAAGCAATAAAATTAATTGCTTACCTTTGATCTTCGGATGTTTTCACTCACGAGACTCCCAGTTACACAATAAATGTTCCTTTTGTTCCATAAAGATTATTTTTATATCCAAAATACCTCAGTTTGTTTGGCGCGTTGTGTTCAGAAATCCACAGGCTCGAGCGGTCACAACAACGCAGACAAATTCCAAATAGTATCCGTAATGTCCACAGAAACATGTCAAACGTTTTTTATAATCAATCCTCAGGTTGATTTTAAAGTATATAATCGATAATATATCAACCGGCACTGTCTCTTTTTCAGTAGGAGAGGGAGAGTCAATGGCTGCACCACTCTGTTGCGCAAGCAAAACTCATGCGAACACCCAGCTATCCACTACGCGATGTTATCTTGCTCGCTCATTTTTCAAAATAAAAGCCTGAAACTATGTCTAAAGACTGTTGACACCTTGAGGAAGCGATAGGAAAGGGAATCTGGTTGATATCCCTTTAAATGGAGCGAAGGCAGGCTATGGAACATATAGCTTTCAAAATAGAGGCCTCTTCCTGGTTTTATTTTCCTCAGGTTTTCGCTTGCAATATCAGTTCTGTTATACTCACAGACAATATTTTGACAGTTTTGGAAACTTTAGAGTGTTTTCTATCCTAATCTGTCAATTATATGCATATTCTAGCATATGGGCCTGAGAAATAGGCCGTTTACTTTGGGAACGTTCTTTTTCCAAACATAAAAATAGTGCCCCCTAGCTGAAAGAGGTTAAAGTGTTGTGTTGTCTCACTTGTCGTGATGTGTGTTTTGTCCTATGTTTTAAGTTTATTTATTTATTTTTAATCCCAGACCCCATCCCCGCAGGAGGCCTTTTGCCTTTTGGTAGGCCGTCATTGTAAATAAGAATTTGTTCTGAACTGACATGCCGAGTGAAATAAAATAAAATATCATATTCCTTCTATCAAATTCCTCTGTATCATATTCCTCTCCACCCTCCAACTCCCCCCCTGTTCTTCCTCAACTCCTCATCATTAAACACTCCCCAGATGTGTGAAAAGTCAACATTTTGTGTTTATACAGTGTTGTACAGTATGCCTTAACAAAAATCAAACAGAGTAAACATTTTTTATTTTATTTTTAAATGCTTTGTTCTTTCATTGCATGCAAAAATACCATATCCCTCCCTCCCTACTCTCTATTACCCAGTCTACTCATCCATCTTCAAGCTTTCATCCCTTCCCTGCTCTTCTATCACCGTCTCAGTTCCACCTCCAGCTGGTTCCCTCTTTTTCTTCTCCTCCAGTCTCTTCCTCTCCTCTCTCCTCATCTTTTCTCTCTTCTTCTCCTCCTTTTCTTGAATCTTTCTCTCCATCTCCAAGAATGCAGCTTGAGCTTTCTCTCTCTTTTTCAGCTCCTCAGAACACTTCTTCTCTTTCTTAATTCTGTCTTTCATCATGTCATTATGTATCTTCATCAGCCCCTCTAACCTCTTTTTCTCTGCCTTTTCCTTCTCTTTTCTTTCCTTCTCTCTCTTTTTCTGTTCTAACTTCTCCCTCTTCTTCTCAGCCTTCATGACTTTCTTCTGCTCTTTCTCTCTCTCCTTCATCTCTTTCTTCTCCCTCTTTTTTTGCTCCTCCTCCTTGTGTTTTATCTCCTTTCTCTCTTTCTCTTCATCTTTCAACTTCTTATTCAGTTTCTTATTTTTCTCTTTTTCCTCCATCTTCAAAAATGGGATTTTCTGCATTTGGTTCATGAGCAGAAAGCCCACTCTTCCCAGGATGGTTTCTGCTCTCTCTGTTGAAACCTTCCCAATAGAGCACTTGGAATGGGCACAATCCGCCTCACTCTTCAATCCCTCCCTCGGGCTCACCTCCTCAGTGACGCTCCTCTCTTCACTCTCAATTTCAATGCCTATCCAATGATCCTAACAGGAAGACATTGACTCTAGATGTAATATTGTTCCAATGTAGCACATTCAATACACAACTGAGTGATCAACATACAATGATGGCCTCATGGGGCACCCCATTAGATTTTACAATACCTATAGATGTTCCTGGGTCCATACTAAAAGTAATACAAATGCTAACCCTAGTGAGGGGTGATGTTTTATACTATGAGCAAAGAGCAGCAGGGTTGGGGTCAATTCCATTTCAATTCCGATCAAAAGACTCTAAGATTCCAATTCTCTTCAACGCATTGAATTGAAATGGAAATGACCACCATCCCTGTAAAGTAGTAAGGTGAAATTCGACACCTACCTTTGCCTCTTCCAGGGTCCAGGGCCTGGGTTCCTCATCCTCTGACCTGCATATGGATGCTCCAACTCTAACAGGCATCTTAGTGACTACGCAGATCAGAGGGTTGGGCAGCTCATCATTGCGGGTTGCCAGAGTTAAGTTAGCATCTGAGACCAGCTGTTGAGCGTGAGGGCAGATATCCACCTCCACAGTAGTGCCCCTTCCTTTCTGATCTGGCTGCTTGGGGTCCTTGTCATGGATGCATGCCAGGCTTGGAGGAAGTGCATGGACAGGGCTTTTATCACCCATCATTTCCTCTCTCTTGACAGTGGATGCAACTGCACTTTCCTCTATGTCAACTGAGCACTCTGTGGTGTTCTCAACGGTCTCCTCTGGCTGTTTGTGGTCAATGTTGTGGGTGCAGGGCAGCCTTAGAGACAGTGCTGTGGGTGCAGGAGGACTTTTTTCAGCCAAAAACTCCTCTTGGAGGACAGTGGACACGGAAGCGACTGCTTCACGGGCAACTGGACACTTGCTGGTGCCCTCTACTGCCTCCTCTGGTAGTTTGTAGTCATTGTCAAAGACAAGTTGCAGGCTTGAAGGCAGCACTAAGGGAAGACCTGTGGCTGCTGATGGATCCTCTCTATTAGCAACTGATGCCTCTGCGGCGACTGAGCACTCAGTGGCTTCCTCTATCGTCTCCTCTGGCTGCTTATGGTCATTGTCCAAAACGTGTGACAAGCTTGGAGGCAGCCTTGGAGCAGGGCTTTTATCCAGGTCCTCTCCCTGGACAATGGATGTGCCTACAGCGATCTCTGTGGCAAGGGAGGACTCGGGTACATCCTCTTTTTCCTCCTTGGTCAGTTTGTGGTCAGAGTCACAGATACATGGCGAGCTTGGAGGCAGTGCTGCAGGGTCAGGAGGGCTTTGATCAGCTCCCATGTCCTCTTTGAGGTGAGTGGACACATCATTGGTTGTTTCACTGGCAACTGGACACTTGTTGGTTCCCTCTACTGCCGCCCCTGGCAGTTTGTCGTCAAAGACACGTGGCAGACTTGGAGGCAGCATTGGGACAGGGCATTTAGCTGCTGATCTGTCCACTCCATCAACAGTAGCTGTGCCTGAAGTGGCCTCTGTAGCAAATGAGACCACATAGGATTCCTCTACTGTGTGCTCTGGAGGCATGAAGTCATCGTCAACGACTGGTGGCAGGCATGGAGGCAGCACTGAAGGAAGAATTGTAGCTGCCCATCGGTTCTCTCTCTTGACAGTGGCTGTATCTGCAGTGTCCACTGTGGCAACTCGGCACTCCGTGGCTGAAACAGCAGGCTGGGAGGTTTCCGGGACTTTGAATGAATTGCCAATGAACCGCTGAGCCAGTGGTGGGAGGGAGAAAGGATAGAATCTGTCCTCTTCCTTGATATTAGATATTGCCACTGGAGAATCTGAGTCCTCAGTGGTTCCCTCTACTGTCTGCTGTGGTGGAATGGAGTCATCGTTAAAGAAGTGTGGCAGGTATCGATGCAGCATTGAGGAAAGATGTGTATCTGTCGACAAGTCCTCTCTTCTACCAGCAGATACATCTGCTGTGGCCTCTGTGGAAACTGGGCACTCAGCAGGGACAAAGTAGGAAAATACAATGAATCGCTGTGCATCCTGAGTGCGTATGACCAATGGAGAGGGGGGATGCAACATGGTTGGTATTGGCCTCCGATTGGTGAAAGCCAGTGGTGGGAGGGAGTCAATACAGGGAGCCATGAACTCAGTGAGTGGACGTTTGGTCACATCTCTCACATTCTGCAGGAGAAAAGAAACAGACATGATGAAAGTGATCACATTCAGTACATACATTCTTTATGAGTGAACTCTATTTACTTTTACATCACATATACAGTGCCTTCGGAAAGTATTCAGACCCTTTCACTTCTTCCACATTTTGTTACCTCAGCCTTATTCTAAAATTGATTAAATAATTTTTTTCAGTCATCAATCTACACAAAATACCCCATATTGACAAAGCAAGAACAGAATCGTTCCAAATTAATTTAAAATAAAAATAATGGGAATATGCTTTCGTATTCAGTACTTTGTTGAAGCACCGTTGGCAGCGATTACAGCATAGAATCTTCTTGGGTATTACGCTACACACTCGGCATACTTGTGTTTGGGGACTTTCTCCCATTCTTCTCTGCAGATCCTCTCAAGCTCTGTTAGGTTGGATGGGGAGAGTTGCGGCACAGCTATTTTCAGGTCTGTCCATAGATGTTCGATCCGGTTCAAGTCCGGGCTCTGGCTGGGCCACTCAAGGACATTCAGAGACGTGTCCCAAAGTCACTCCTGCGTTGTCTTGGCTTGTGCTTAGGGTCGTTGTTCTGTTGTAAGGTGACCCATCGCCCCCAGTCTGAGGTCCTGAGCGCTCTGGAGCAGGTTTTCTTCAAGGATCTCTCTGTGCTCCGTTCATCTTTGCCTCGATCCTGACTAGTCTCTTAGTCCACGCCGCTGAAAAACATCCCCACAGCATGATGCTGCCACCACCGTGCTTGACTGTGCCGTAGGTGCCAGATTTCCTCCAGACGTGACGCTTGGCAATCAGGCCAAAGATTTCAATCTTGGTTTCATCAGACCAGAGCATCTTGTTTCTCATGGTCTGAGAGTCAATGGGTGCCTTTTGGGAAACTCCAAGTGGGCTGTCATGTGCCTTTTACTGAGGAGTGGCTTCCATCTGGCAAATCTACCGTAAAGGCCTGATTGGTGAAGTGCTGCAGAGATGGTTGTCCTTCTGGAAGGTTCTCCTATCTCCACAGAGGAACTCTTGTGCTCTGTCAGTCACTATCGGGTTCTTGGTCACCTCCCCGACTAAGACCCTTCTCCTCCGAATGCTCAGCTTGCCGGGCGTCCAGCTCTAGGAAGAGTCTTGGTGGTTCCAAACTTCTTCTATTTAAGAATGATGGAGGTCACTGTGTTCTTGGGGACCTTCAATGCTGCGGACATCTGTTTCTCGACACAATCCTGTCTCGGAGCTTTACGGACAATCCCTTCTACCTCATGGTTTGGTATTTGATCTGGCATGCACTGTCCACTGTGGGACCTTATATAGACAGGTGTGTGCCTTTCCAAATCATGTCATATCAATTTCATTTACAACAAGTCCAATCAAGTTGTAGAAACATCGAAAGGACGATCAATGGAAACAGGATGCACCTGAGCTCAATTTCGAGACTCATAGCAAAGGGTCTGTATACTTATGTAAATAAAGTATTTCTGTTTTTAAATGTAATACATTTTCAATACAAATGTAACACAGTTTTTTCGCATTGTAATTGTGGGGTATTATGTGTAGATTGCTGAGAATCTTTATTTTATTTAATCCATTTTAGAATGAGGATGTAAAGTAACAACAGGTGGAATAAGTAAAGGTGTCTGAATACTTTCCTAAGACACTGTATATATCTAGTGTCCTCTCAGATGCTCTGCACCAGTCTGTACCAACCCTGGGTCTTCTAGCTAACGGGTCAACTAAGTGTAAAAATACATGCACTACACCCAGCACAACATTTGACATTTTAGACATTTAGCAGACGCTTTTGTCCAGAACAATTTACCGTTAGTGCATTCAACTTAAGGTAGCTAGGTCAGACAACTACATTATCCTGATTTGAAGGTCTATGAGAGATCGCTTGGTCTTGTTATTTAATTTTTTTTAAAGACAAGGCAACCATAAGAACTGAGGACTATGTACATAACAATACTCAGAGACATACACAATACAACACAAGAAAAGTTATCAGACAAAATACTGTTAGCTTACGTTCAATGGCATATGGCACATTTTGCCAGTATATTGACATATATTTGATTTAATCAATATTGTTCAACAGAACTCTAGTCGACTTTGTCAAAGTTGGTCTTGTTACCTCCTCAATCAGGCTTGGCATTTTCCTCGTCTCAAACCAAATCCTCTTCATCTCCTTCTCCTGCTCCCTCTGGATCTGTCTCACCAGAACCAACCTGGCTCCCAGCTCCATCATGTAGTCTGTCTGGATCTCCCTATCCTTCAACTGACACTCAGCCCTCCTCTGTGTCAGCGTTGAACCCTCCATGTCTTCCTCCTAGCTAACAATAAGTCTGGAAAATACATAACGTTGTAGTAAGTGGTGTGTTGCTAACCAAAGAATAATACATCTCTTTACGATGTGCTCACATTTCTTCCCCTTTACTTACAATTAAGCAAGTGACAATCCCAATCCAGAGATGATTACGCAATAGGCCTATCTGAATTATTAGTAAAAAGTTGGCTACTGGAAAAGCGACCAAGTTCAAATGAATCAATTTTGGCTGTTCCTATCATTATGTGCACAATATCCTTCATGACATCTTCATTGTGATGCAAGGCGTTGCCATTGGAGATGAGAAAGCACAACATAGACTTTAACAATCAAACTTCAGGCTCTCTCTGTACCTTACTATTGAGCCTTATTCAACCCCCTCATGTAACGCCACTCCATATTGGCCCTGGTTCTCACAAACCACACTAATCACTTATATAATATCATTCAAAAAGGTTTTGGGGGAAGAAAGTGACTATTTCCATCATGGACCAAACTTGTTGTACAGTTTCATCTATTTGAATCACTCCAGTCTTCTCTTTGAGTGCCTCTGAGTGCAACTCAATTTAATGAGGTCTATCAATTCAACCATTTGAAATGGATGACCATTTAATCAAGAAAATCTGAATATTTTTTTAAATTAGCAACTACAAGTTAGCCAAGTTCGCCTACTTGTTTTTTACACAACCTACCCTTGTGTTACATATTTATAGAGATAATTGATTACAATGTATGTTGGGGATTAACACAGAGATGCGGTTTTCTTTCATCAATAGAATGTATTTGCCATTAGGCTGGCTGACTACAACAACTGTAACATGCCATCTCAGTTGTCAGGATGAACAATTTTCTCACAAAAAAACTGATTCAAGCAAACTGTCTCTCGTCAATAGTTTCACTTGTCACCATGATTGCATGTCAGGCCTACTTAAAGGGTCATGTTAGTACACAAGTCATTTAAAAAGTAGTTATTCTTCAGAAACATAGTTAAACAGTAAGTTATATTACAACCTACCTCTCAAGTAAGCAGCGTGTTCTCTTGCTAATGAAATAGGACATGAATAATCTGTCAGTGGTTAGTTGAATCAGTCTCTTTGCACTGTTCTGTTTGTCTGTGCAACAGCTAACCTCCCAGAATCAGAATCTTGTGATGTCACAATGAAGGCCCCATTGCTATGACTACCCACAGAAGCTCTCATGTGTAATCAAATGCTAGAACAATTCCCTTTTTTTTAACCTGTTGAGCACAGTCATATGTAATATTTACATTGAATCCATGTAACCAAATGTTTTATTAAAATAAAATGCTCTACCTCTTATTAAATTGTTGACCATTCATAGTACAGGTGTTTTGCCTATTTCAAATTGAATATGTTTTAGATTTCACAACTAGCATCCAGGTTTACTTAGGTTATTTGTTTGACCTTAGCCTTCCGCTAATGTCAGTGTTGCTCATCAAAATCTTCATCATTAATAAAATATTTAGGCTACCTTACTACATACAGTAAAACAGGTATTCTGTAGACTGTGACACCTCAGTGAGTGTTTAAGAAAACATCTCTCCTCAATGGCCTCAGCTATTAGCCATATGATCAACAAGGTCAAATGTTGCACTAAAATCAAGAAGCAGCTTATTTTGGTCAAGTGACCTGATCCATTGATCGGTTAAAACAACTAGAGCTGTTGCAGTTGAGGGATCTTCACGGTTCGCATGCTGGTAGAGAAATAAGATGTGCTGGGTGTGTAATTATCTAGGCCTGAAACATTTGATTGAAGAGTAGGTGTCCCTGAATTCTTGCATTGTAGTTCAATTTATTATTAAGGAAATCAATATCAGCTGACTATAGAACAGTAGTTTTAGACCTGCCAACAGGTCCCATTGTTTAAAAACTTGTTTGAAATGTTTCTTATCCATGTCTTTCCAGTTGATCTAACCAATCAGACTCAAGAGCAGTGTAATTACTGACAGTGTAACAAAGTTGAAACTGCATCCTTTGTGTGTCTTCCACTAAGATACCAGTTGCATTTACATAGAGACATTACATACTGTTTGACAAATAGCCTATGTCTTGTTATAGGAATAAATGTGAAATGCAGCACTGAAATTGTTTGAATTACATTAAATGATTACCTGTCAGAGACCACCCACTGGTTCTCTATTTCTTCAAATAGTGTTGACACTGTGACTTCAGTTAAAGGGGGTAGATCAGGAATCTTTGTTGGAATGTGGCCCTCAAACTCAACTGAAATCAACAGAGCAAATAATCAGGGACCTGCATCCTAATGATTCTATTCTGTCATGGATGATAATAATTAATACTGACATTTTCAAACATATGATCATAATCCTTTTCAGTTATTCTATAATATAGGATATAATCAATGTTGATTTTATCTTGTGCAAACATTATCATAATCATTTTCACTGTCATAACTCAGTTCATCTATTAATTTCATACCTGCTCCCAAAAAGGCTCTTACATTTTCATTTTTCCTTACAAATACAAAAAAATTGCATGGTTGGACATTGACAGGAATAAGATCTAGTGTTGACGTGGTTGGACTGTCCTAATACACCCTCACATGGCAACTTTGTTCCGCATAGATACTAATCATGTAGACCACGGGAATTGGTGGAAGTCATGCAAAACAGTTTTTTCCGCATTCATGTAATGATGGCACTGAAGCAGACACATTGAGCACACGTTTGGTATGTCAAAGCTTGTTGTACTAATTACATATTCCACCAACAAAGGTGATGGATACAATTTGAGATTTTAACTTTCCTGACCAGGACAGTCACGCAATACTGGAATATAAAAGAAAACCAGAAACCCTGAACATGTGAGTATATATATTATTAATGAGCTAGCAATGCTGTGTGTGTGCGCTCATCCGGAAAACGAGTGTGGGTGGCTTTTGACAGCTCAGTATGGGGTGCACGTCCAACTGACCGTCAGCTGGCTAGAGATCGTGTGTGGTGTAACGTTATGGGTTCAAATAACCCATTGAATGTCAGAATACAACTATAGGGATTATATTAATTCTAGGTCAAATAGATTAAAGCTAGTATAAACTGCTGATTGTCTCTTATGGGAAAATGTAGCACAAATCTATTGCTTCATGCTAATGCTAGCTACGTCGGTTTTGACGTTTTGGTAGGGGCGCGTCAGTTTTAGCTAGGTGGCTGTCACTGGCTAGAAATCGTGTGTATGGTGTACTGATTCAAAGAAACCATCAGATGAAATTTCAGAATATAATTCATTATATGGCTAATAGATTGACGTTAGTACCAATTGCAGATATCTTATGAGAGCAGGTAGCATTGTTAGTCTATGCTCGCTAGCTAGCTTAGCTTGCTAGCTAGCTAATTCATTTTGATGTCAGATCTACTTAGCTGGCTAGTTCTTACCAGTGTCTGTCTGGATGTCGGCGTTTCAGAGCAAGTTCAACCATCATTTAACCCCCGGGAATGCTGTTCCATGGAGTTGTATCCCTAGATTAGCAAGGTATGTGTGTGTAGGTGTCAGTCAGTGTCATACAGGTTCGATTGCATCACAGAATAAAATGATATGATACAAAGGTAAACCCCATTTTCTCCAAAACACAATACAATAGAGGCAGGATACTTGTCCACATGATTAAGCATGCATTTAATCTAACAAAAATGACATGAACTAATTTTTGACCAAATGAGCAGTTACTGCCTTTTTGCTTGGGAGGGCAGAATAGGGAAGACATCAACACTATGAAATAACACATGTGGAATCATGTAGTAAGCAAAGAAGTGCTACAAAATACATTTTATATTTGAGATTCTTTAAAGTAGCCACCCTTTGCCTGGATGACAGCTTTGCACACTCTTGGCATTCTCTTAACCAGCTTCATGAGCTAGTCATCTGGAATGCATTTTAATTAACACGTGTGCCATGTTCAAAGTTAATTTGTGGAATTTCTTTCCTTAATGCGTTTGAATCAATCAATTGTGTTGTGACAAGGTAGGGGTTGTTTACAGAAGATTGCCCTATTTGGAGAAAATTAACAAGTCCATATTATGGCAAGAACAGGTCAAATAAGCAAAGAGAAACAACAGTCCATCATTACCTTAAGACATGAAGATCAGTCAATCAGGAAAGTTTCAAGAACTTTGAAAGTTTCTTCAAGTGCAGTCGCAAGAACCATAAAGCGATATGATGAAACTGGCTCTCATGAGGACCACCACAGGAAAGAAAGACCCAGAGTTACCTCTGCTGCAGAGGATAAGTTCATTAGAGTTACCAGCCTCATAAATTGCAGACCAAATAAATGCTTCACAAAGTTCAAGTAACAGACACATCTCAACATCAACTTTTCAAAGGAGACTGCGTGAATCAGACCTTCATGGTCAAAATTCTGCAAAGAGATCACTACTAAAGGACACCAATAATAAAAAGAGACTTGCTTGGGCCAAGAAACACAAGCAATAGACATTAGACTGGTGGAAATCTGTCCTTTGGTCAGATCTGTCCAAATTTGAGATTTTGGTTCCAACTTCCGTGTCTTTGTGAGACGCAGAGTAGGTGAACGGATGATCTCCGCATATGTAGTTCACAGCGTGAATCATGGAGGATGAGGTGTGATGGTGTGGGGTTGCTTTGTTGGTGACACTGTCTGTGATCTATTTAGAATTCAAGCACACTTAACCAGCATGGCTACCACAGCATTCTGCAGCGATCCGCCATCCCATCTGGTTTGCGCTTAGTGGAACTAATCATTTGTTTTCAACAGGACAATGACCCAACACACCTCCAGGCTGTGTAAGGGATATTTGAACAAGAAGGAGAGTGATGGAGTTCTGCATCAGATGATCCAGCCTCCACAATCACCCGACCTCATCTCAAGTGAGATTGCTTGGGAAAAGCAGCCAACAAGTGCTCAGCATATGAGCGAACTCCTTCAAGACTGTTGAAAAGGCATTCCAGGTGAAGATGGTTGAGAGAATGCCAAGTGTGTGCAAAGCTGACATCAAGTAAGTTTAGTAAGTTCAAGACAACTGGTAACTCGGGAAAAAGGAGCTACGACTTGGAAAATACGTTTTCATTTTTCATCCAGCTCGGAATTGTAAATTTGGAACTCGGGCCTCTTTAAATCAAATCAAATCAAATGTATTTATATAGCCCTTCGTACATCAGCTGATATCTCAAAGTGCTGTACAGAAACCCAGCCTAAAACCCCAAACAGCAAGCAATGCAGGTGTAGAAGCACGGTGGCTAGGAAAAAGAGCTCTTTAAAGAGCTACGACCTGAAGATCACTGACATAATCATGATTCAAGCTTTTTTTGTTGAGTTCCCAGTTGTCTTAAAAGTACCATGAATCCAGAGAATGCCAGACCTTGATGACAAAGTTTGATGACAAAATTTGCCCACGAAGGACCGCTGCACCACCTTCCTGTTCAAGTGAGCACAGCACAACAAGTTGAGTCCAAAAATGTCTTGTATGATTCATAATTGATTTAATTAGGCAGGGAGAAATGTATACTGTAGCTAAGAAATGAACACTAAGTGTATGTTGTGTAGTAAGCTGCTAGTAGCCCATGTTCCTCACTGGATGAAGGAACTATTTCGCTGCCAGACAAGGCTCTAGCTGATAGCCAGGTGTAGCAGTGGTAAGGTGTTGGGACTCTGCTGTTGGGACAGCTTTATGTAGGCTATAACAGTTTGTGGGCACTGTTTGTCACGTTATAGGGCAATTAATATATTGTTTATCAAATCAAATCACATTTTATTTGTCACATACACATGGTTAGCAGATGTTAATGCGAGTGTAGCGAAATGCTTTTGTTGTGTAGTATAGTGGCTTTGTTGGCATTCATCCCACACAATTTTTTATTTCCCCGCCAAGATTTACAAGCTCAAATCGCCACTGATCATATTCCCTCTATAATATTTCCGCTATCATATTCCTCTCTATTATATTCTCTCTAACATATTACCCTGTATTATAATAATATATATCATATTCCCCTCTATCATATTCTGTGTATTATATTCCCCTATATCACATTCCCCTCCATCATATTCCCCTCAATCATTTTCTCCGCTATCATATTCCCCTCCATCATATTCCTCTCTATCATATTCTGTGTATTATATTCCCCGCTATCTTTTTCCTCTCCATCATTTCCCTCTCTATCATATTCCCCTGTATTATAATAATCTATATCATATTCCCCTCTATCATATTCTGTGTATTATATTCCTCTATCATATTTCCTCTATGGCTGCTTTGCGTGATGTATTGTTGTCTCTTCCTTCTTGCCCTTTGTGCTGTTGTCCCTGCCCAACAATGTTTGTACCCTGTTTTGTGCTGCTACCATGTTGTGCTGCTGCCATGTTGTGTTGCTACCATGTTATTGTCATATTGTGTTGCTACCATGCTGTGTTGTCATGTGTTGCTGCCATGCTATGTTGTCGTCTTAGTTCTCTCGTTGGGCAGAGACTGTCCCAAGATCGCGTAGCAGTCGGAGGTGTGTTTTCTTGTCTTGTCCGGTGAAAATATTCGCTTTCCTCGTTTATTTGTACATATTTCATATACAGTGGGGAGAACAAGTATTTGATAAGCTGCCTATTTTGCAGGTTTTCCTACTTACAAAGCATGTAGAGGTCTGTAATTTTTGTATCATAGTATATCAGTATTTTTGGGCGCCGATTATAAAAATAAATATATATATATATATATATATTCTTATTTTCAATGACGGCCTAGGAACGGTGGGTTAACTGCCTCGTTCAGGGGCAATACTCCAGATTTTCACCTTGTCAGCTCGGGGGATTCAATCTTGCAACCTTACAGTTAACCCAATAACGACCTGCCTCTCTCTCGTTGCACTCCACAAGGAGACTGCCTGTTACGCGAATGCAGTAAGCCAAGGTAAGTTGCTAGCTAGCATTAAACTTATCTTATAAAAGACAATCAATCATAATCACTAGTTAACTACACATGGTTGATGATATTACTAGATATTATCTAGCGTTTCCTGCGTTGCATATAATCTGACTGAGCATACAAGCATACACGTATCTAAGTATCTGACTGAGCAGTGGTAGGCAGAAGCAGGCGCGTAAACATTAATTCAAACAGGCTTTCTTTGCGTTTTGCCAGCAGCTCTTCGTTGTGCGTCAAGCATTGCGCTGTTTATGACTTCAAGCCTATCAACTCCCGAGATGAGGCTGGTGTAACCGAAGTGAAATGGCTAGCTAGTTAGCGCGCGGTAATAGCGTTTCAAACGTCACTCGCTCTGAGCCTTCTAGTAGTTGTTCCTCTTGCTCTGCATGGGTAACGCTGCTTTGATGGTGGCTGTTGTCGTTGTGTTGCTGGTTCGAGCCCAGGGAGGAGCGAGGAGAGGGATGGAAGCTATACTGTTACACTGGCAATACTAAAGTGCCTATAAGAACATCCAATAGTCAAAGGTTAATGAAATACAAATGGTATAGAGGGAAATAGTCCTATAATTCCTATAATAACTACATCCTAAAACGTCTTACCTGGGAATATTGAAGACTCATGTTAAAAGGAACCCACCAGCTTTCATATGTTCTGAGCAAGGAACTGAAACTTTAGCTTTCTTACATAGCACATATTGCACTTTTACTTTCTTCGCCAACACTTTGTTTTTGCATTATTTACACCAAATTGAACATGTTTCATTATTTACTTGAGGCTAAATTGATTTTATTGATGTATTATATTAAGTTAAAATAAGTGTTCATTCAGTATTGTTGTAATTGTCATTATTTCAAAAAATAAATAAAAAATTGGCCGATTAATCGGTATCGGCTTTTTTGGTCCTCCAATAATTGGTATCGGTATTGGTGTTGAAAAATCATAATCGGTTATTTATTTATTTTTCTCTTTTGTACCCCAGTATCTCTACTTGCACATGATACTCTGCACATCTATCACTCCAGTATTAATGATAATTTGTAGTTATTTCGCCTCTATGGCCTATTTTTTTGCCTTACCTCATTAATATTATTACGTTTGCACACTCTGAACATAGATTTTTACTATTATGCTATTAACTGTACGTTTGTTTAACCCATGTGCAACTCTGTGTTGTTTTTGTCGCACTGATTTGTTTTATCTTGGTCAGGTTGCAGTTGTAAGTGAGAACTTGTTCTCAACTGGCCTACCTTGTTAAAAACTAATTGACGCTACCCATTCCGTTAACGTTAGGATAATTTTCATCAACAACCGCTGAATTGCAGAGCGCCACATTCAAATAATATTACTATAAATATTTATATTCATGAAATCACAATATAGCAAAACACAGCTTAGCTTTTTGTTAATCCGTCTGTTGTGTCAGATTTTGAAAATATGCTTTACAGCGAAAGCAATCCAAGCGTTTGTGTAAGTTTATCGATCACTAGACAAAACATTATGGACACCTAGCATCAAAGTAGCTTGGTCACGAAAATGAGAAAAGCAATAAAATTAATTGCTTACCTTTGATCTTCGGATGTTTTCACTCACGAGACTCCCAGTTACACAATAAATGTTCCTTTTGTTCCATAAAGATTATTTTTATATCCAAAATACCTCAGTTTGTTTGGCGCGTTGTGTTCAGAAATCCACAGGCTCGAGCGGTCACAACAACGCAGACAAATTCCAAATAGTATCCGTAATGTCCACAGAAACATGTCAAACGTTTTTTATAATCAATCCTCAGGTTGATTTTAAAGTATATAATCGATAATATATCAACCGGCACTGTCTCTTTTTCAGTAGGAGAGGGAGAGTCAATGGCTGCACCACTCTGTTGCGCAAGCAAAACTCATGCGAACACCCAGCTATCCACTACGCGATGTTATCTTGCTCGCTCATTTTTCAAAATAAAAGCCTGAAACTATGTCTAAAGACTGTTGACACCTTGAGGAAGCGATAGGAAAGGGAATCTGGTTGATATCCCTTTAAATGGAGCGAAGGCAGGCTATGGAACATATAGCTTTCAAAATAGAGGCCTCTTCCTGGTTTTATTTTCCTCAGGTTTTCGCTTGCAATATCAGTTCTGTTATACTCACAGACAATATTTTGACAGTTTTGGAAACTTTAGAGTGTTTTCTATCCTAATCTGTCAATTATATGCATATTCTAGCATATGGGCCTGAGAAATAGGCCGTTTACTTTGGGAACGTTCTTTTTCCAAACATAAAAATAGTGCCCCCTAGCTGAAAGAGGTTAAAGTGTTGTGTTGTCTCACTTGTCGTGATGTGTGTTTTGTCCTATGTTTTAAGTTTATTTATTTATTTTTAATCCCAGACCCCATCCCCGCAGGAGGCCTTTTGCCTTTTGGTAGGCCGTCATTGTAAATAAGAATTTGTTCTGAACTGACATGCCGAGTGAAATAAAATAAAATATCATATTCCTTCTATCAAATTCCTCTGTATCATATTCCTCTCCACCCTCCAACTCCCCCCCTGTTCTTCCTCAACTCCTCATCATTAAACACTCCCCAGATGTGTGAAAAGTCAACATTTTGTGTTTATACAGTGTTGTACAGTATGCCTTAACAAAAATCAAACAGAGTAAACATTTTTTATTTTATTTTTAAATGCTTTGTTCTTTCATTGCATGCAAAAATACCATATCCCTCCCTCCCTACTCTCTATTACCCAGTCTACTCATCCATCTTCAAGCTTTCATCCCTTCCCTGCTCTTCTATCACCGTCTCAGTTCCACCTCCAGCTGGTTCCCTCTTTTTCTTCTCCTCCAGTCTCTTCCTCTCCTCTCTCCTCATCTTTTCTCTCTTCTTCTCCTCCTTTTCTTGAATCTTTCTCTCCATCTCCAAGAATGCAGCTTGAGCTTTCTCTCTCTTTTTCAGCTCCTCAGAACACTTCTTCTCTTTCTTAATTCTGTCTTTCATCATGTCATTATGTATCTTCATCAGCCCCTCTAACCTCTTTTTCTCTGCCTTTTCCTTCTCTTTTCTTTCCTTCTCTCTCTTTTTCTGTTCTAACTTCTCCCTCTTCTTCTCAGCCTTCATGACTTTCTTCTGCTCTTTCTCTCTCTCCTTCATCTCTTTCTTCTCCCTCTTTTTTTGCTCCTCCTCCTTGTGTTTTATCTCCTTTCTCTCTTTCTCTTCATCTTTCAACTTCTTATTCAGTTTCTTATTTTTCTCTTTTTCCTCCATCTTCAAAAATGGGATTTTCTGCATTTGGTTCATGAGCAGAAAGCCCACTCTTCCCAGGATGGTTTCTGCTCTCTCTGTTGAAACCTTCCCAATAGAGCACTTGGAATGGGCACAATCCGCCTCACTCTTCAATCCCTCCCTCGGGCTCACCTCCTCAGTGACGCTCCTCTCTTCACTCTCAATTTCAATGCCTATCCAATGATCCTAACAGGAAGACATTGACTCTAGATGTAATATTGTTCCAATGTAGCACATTCAATACACAACTGAGTGATCAACATACAATGATGGCCTCATGGGGCACCCCATTAGATTTTACAATACCTATAGATGTTCCTGGGTCCATACTAAAAGTAATACAAATGCTAACCCTAGTGAGGGGTGATGTTTTATACTATGAGCAAAGAGCAGCAGGGTTGGGGTCAATTCCATTTCAATTCCGATCAAAAGACTCTAAGATTCCAATTCTCTTCAACGCATTGAATTGAAATGGAAATGACCACCATCCCTGTAAAGTAGTAAGGTGAAATTCGACACCTACCTTTACCTCTTCCAGGGTCCAGGGCCTGGGTTCCTCATCCTCTGTCCTGCATATGGATGCTCCAACTCTAACAGGCATCTTAGTGACTACGCAGATCAGAGGGTTGGGCAGCTCATCATTGCGGGTTGCCAGAGTTAAGTTAGCATCTGAGACCAGCTGTTGAGCGTGAGGGCAGATATCCACCTCCACAGTAGTGCCCCTTCCTTTCTGATCTGGCTGCTTGGGGTCCTTGTCATGGATGCATGCCAGGCTTGGAGGAAGTGCATGGACAGGGCTTTTATCACCCATCATTTCCTCTCTCTTGACAGTGGATGCAACTGCACTTTCCTCTATGTCAACTGAGCACTCTGTGGTGTTCTCAACGGTCTCCTCTGGCTGTTTGTGGTCAATGTTGTGGGTGCAGGGCAGCCTTAGAGACAGTGCTGTGGGTGCAGGAGGACTTTTTTCAGCCAAAAACTCCTCTTGGAGGACAGTGGACACGGAAGCGACTGCTTCACGGGCAACTGGACACTTGCTGGTGCCCTCTACTGCCTCCTCTGGTAGTTTGTAGTCATTGTCAAAGACAAGTTGCAGGCTTGAAGGCAGCACTAAGGGAAGACCTGTGGCTGCTGATGGATCCTCTCTATTAGCAACTGATGCCTCTGCGGCGACTGAGCACTCAGTGGCTTCCTCTATCGTCTCCTCTGGCTGCTTATGGTCATTGTCCAAAACGTGTGACAAGCTTGGAGGCAGCCTTGGAGCAGGGCTTTTATCCAGGTCCTCTCCCTGGACAATGGATGTGCCTACAGCGATCTCTGTGGCAAGGGAGGACTCGGGTACATCCTCTTTTTCCTCCTTGGTCAGTTTGTGGTCAGAGTCACAGATACATGGCGAGCTTGGAGGCAGTGCTGCAGGGTCAGGAGGGCTTTGATCAGCTCCCATGTCCTCTTTGAGGTGAGTGGACACATCATTGGTTGTTTCACTGGCAACTGGACACTTGTTGGTTCCCTCTACTGCCGCCCCTGGCAGTTTGTCGTCAAAGACACGTGGCAGACTTGGAGGCAGCATTGGGACAGGGCATTTAGCTGCTGATCTGTCCACTCCATCAACAGTAGCTGTGCCTGAAGTGGCCTCTGTAGCAAATGAGACCACATAGGATTCCTCTACTGTGTGCTCTGGAGGCATGAAGTCATCGTCAACGACTGGTGGCAGGCATGGAGGCAGCACTGAAGGAAGAATTGTAGCTGCCCATCGGTTCTCTCTCTTGACAGTGGCTGTATCTGCAGTGTCCACTGTGGCAACTCGGCACTCCGTGGCTGAAACAGCAGGCTGGGAGGTTTCCGGGACTTTGAATGAATTGCCAATGAACCGCTGAGCCAGTGGTGGGAGGGAGAAAGGATAGAATCTGTCCTCTTCCTTGATATTAGATATTGCCACTGGAGAATCTGAGTCCTCAGTGGTTCCCTCTACTGTCTGCTGTGGTGGAATGGAGTCATCGTTAAAGAAGTGTGGCAGGTATCGATGCAGCATTGAGGAAAGATGTGTATCTGTCGACAAGTCCTCTCTTCTACCAGCAGATACATCTGCTGTGGCCTCTGTGGAAACTGGGCACTCAGCAGGGACAAAGTAGGAAAATACAATGAATCGCTGTGCACCCTGAGTGCGTATGACCAATGGAGAGGGGGGATGCAACATGGTTGGTATTGGCCTCCGATTGGTGAAAGCCAGTGGTGGGAGGGAGTCAATACAGGGAGCCATGAACTCAGTGAGTGGACGTTTGGTCACATCTCTCACATTCTGCAGGAGAAAAGAAACAGACATGATGAAAGTGATCACATTCAGTACATACATTCTTTATGAGTGAACTCTATTTACTTTTACATCACATATACAGTGCCTTCGGAAAGTATTCAGACCCTTTCACTTCTTCCACATTTTGTTACCTCAGCCTTATTCTAAAATTGATTAAATAATTTTTTTCAGTCATCAATCTACACAAAATACCCCATATTGACAAAGCAAGAACAGAATCGTTCCAAATTAATTTAAAATAAAAATAATGGGAATATGCTTTCGTATTCAGTACTTTGTTGAAGCACCGTTGGCAGCGATTACAGCATAGAATCTTCTTGGGTATTACGCTACACACTCGGCATACTTGTGTTTGGGGACTTTCTCCCATTCTTCTCTGCAGATCCTCTCAAGCTCTGTTAGGTTGGATGGGGAGAGTTGCGGCACAGCTATTTTCAGGTCTGTCCATAGATGTTCGAGTTCTGGCTGGGCCACTCAAGGACATTCAGAGACGTGTCCCAAAGTCACTCCTGCGTTGTCTTGGCTTGTGCTTAGGGTCGTTGTTCTGTTGTAAGGTGACCCATCGCCCCCAGTCTGAGGTCCTGAGCGCTCTGGAGCAGGTTTTCTTCAAGGATCTCTCTGTGCTCCGTTCATCTTTGCCTCGATCCTGACTAGTCTCTTAGTCCACGCCGCTGAAAAACATCCCCACAGCATGATGCTGCCACCACCGTGCTTGACTGTGCCGTAGGTGCCAGATTTCCTCCAGACGTGACGCTTGGCAATCAGGCCAAAGATTTCAATCTTGGTTTCATCAGACCAGAGCATCTTGTTTCTCATGGTCTGAGAGTCAATGGGTGCCTTTTGGGAAACTCCAAGTGGGCTGTCATGTGCCTTTTACTGAGGAGTGGCTTCCATCTGGCAAATCTACCGTAAAGGCCTGATTGGTGAAGTGCTGCAGAGATGGTTGTCCTTCTGGAAGGTTCTCCTATCTCCACAGAGGAATTCTTGTGCTCTGTCAGTCACTATCGGGTTCTTGGTCACCTCCCCGACTAAGACCCTTCTCCTCCGAATGCTCAGCTTGCCGGGCGTCCAGCTCTAGGAAGAGTCTTGGTGGTTCCAAACTTCTTCTATTTAAGAATGATGGAGGTCACTGTGTTCTTGGGGACCTTCAATGCTGCGGACATCTGTTTCTCGACACAATCCTGTCTCGGAGCTTTACGGACAATCCCTTCTACCTCATGGTTTGGTATTTGATCTGGCATGTACTGTCCACTGTGGGACCTTATATAGACAGGTGTGTGCCTTTCCAAATCATGTCATATCAATTTCATTTACAACAAGTCCAATCAAGTTGTAGAAACATCGAAAGGACGATCAATGGAAACAGGATGCACCTGAGCTCAATTTCGAGACTCATAGCAAAGGGTCTGTATACTTATGTAAATAAAGTATTTCTGTTTTTAAATGTAATACATTTTCAATACAAATGTAACACAGTTTTTTCGCATTGTAATTGTGGGGTATTATGTGTAGATTGCTGAGAATCTTTATTTTATTTAATCCATTTTAGAATGAGGATGTAAAGTAACAACAGGTGGAATAAGTAAAGGTGTCTAAATACTTTCCTAAGACACTGTATATATCTAGTGTCCTCTCAGATGCTCTGCACCAGTCTGTACCAACCCTGGGTCTTCTAGCTAACGGGTCAACTAAGTGTAAAAATACATGCACTACACCCAGCACAACATTTGACATTTTAGACATTTAGCAGACGCTTTTGTCCAGAACAATTTACCGTTAGTGCATTCAACTTAAGGTAGCTAGGTCAGACAACTACATTATCCTGATTTGAAGGTCTATGAGAGATCGCTTGGTCTTGTTATTTAATTTTTTTTAAAGACAAGGCAACCATAAGAACTGAGGACTATGTACATAACAATACTCAGAGACATACACAATACAACACAAGAAAAGTTATCAGACAAAATACTGTTAGCTTACGTTCAATGGCATATGGCACATTTTGCCAGTATATTGACATATATTTGATTTAATCAATATTGTTCAACAGAACTCTAGTCGACTTTGTCAAAGTTGGTCTTGTTACCTCCTCAATCAGGCTTGGCATTTTCCTCGTCTCAAACCAAATCCTCTTCATCTCCTTCTCCTGCTCCCTCTGGATCTGTCTCACCAGAACCAACCTGGCTCCCAGCTCCATCATGTAGTCTGTCTGGATCTCCCTATCCTTCAACTGACACTCAGCCCTCCTCTGTGTCAGCGTTGAACCCTCCATGTCTTCCTCCTAGCTAACAATAAGTCTGGAAAATACATAACGTTGTAGTAAGTGGTGTGTTGCTAACCAAAGAATAATACATCTCTTTACGATGTGCTCACATTTCTTCCCCTTTACTTACAATTAAGCAAGTGACAATCCCAATCCAGAGATGATTACGCAATAGGCCTATCTGAATTATTAGTAAAAAGTTGGCTACTGGAAAAGCGACCAAGTTCAAATGAATCAATTTTGGCTGTTCCTATCATTATGTGCACAATATCCTTCATGACATCTTCATTGTGATGCAAGGCGTTGCCATTGGAGATGAGAAAGCACAACATAGACTTTAACAATCAAACTTCAGGCTCTCTCTGTACCTTACTATTGAGCCTTATTCAACCCCCTCATGTAACGCCACTCCATATTGGCCCTGGTTCTCACAAACCACACTAATCACTTATATAATATCATTCAAAAAGGTTTTGGGGGAAGAAAGTGACTATTTCCATCATGGACCAAACTTGTTGTACAGTTTCATCTATTTGAATCACTCCAGTCTTCTCTTTGAGTGCCTCTGAGTGCAACTCAATTTAATGAGGTCTATCAATTCAACCATTTGAAATGGATGACCATTTAATCAAGAAAATCTGAATATTTTTTTAAATTAGCAACTACAAGTTAGCCAAGTTCGCCTACTTGTTTTTTACACAACCTACCCTTGTGTTACATATTTATAGAGATAATTGATTACAATGTATGTTGGGGATTAACACAGAGATGCGGTTTTCTTTCATCAATAGAATGTATTTGCCATTAGGCTGGCTGACTACAACAACTGTAACATGCCATCTCAGTTGTCAGGATGAACAATTTTCTCACAAAAAAACTGATTCAAGCAAACTGTCTCTCGTCAATAGTTTCACTTGTCACCATGATTGCATGTCAGGCCTACTTAAAGGGTCATGTTAGTACACAAGTCATTTAAAAAGTAGTTATTCTTCAGAAACATAGTTAAACAGTAAGTTATATTACAACCTACCTCTCAAGTAAGCAGCGTGTTCTCTTGCTAATGAAATAGGACATGAATAATCTGTCAGTGGTTAGTTGAATCAGTCTCTTTGCACTGTTCTGTTTGTCTGTGCAACAGCTAACCTCCCAGAATCAGAATCTTGTGATGTCACAATGAAGGCCCCATTGCTATGACTACCCACAGAAGCTCTCATGTGTAATCAAATGCTAGAACAATTCCCTTTTTTTTAACCTGTTGAGCACAGTCATATGTAATATTTACATTGAATCCATGTAACCAAATGTTTTATTAAAATAAAATGCTCTACCTCTTATTAAATTGTTGACCATTCATAGTACAGGTGTTTTGCCTATTTCAAATTGAATATGTTTTAGATTTCACAACTAGCATCCAGGTTTACTTAGGTTATTTGTTTGACCTTAGCCTTCCGCTAATGTCAGTGTTGCTCATCAAAATCTTCATCATTAATAAAATATTTAGGTTACCTTACTACATACAGTAAAACAGGTATTCTGTAGACTGTGACACCTCAGTGAGTGTTTAAGAAAACATCTCTCCTCAATGGCCTCAGCTATTAGCCATGATCAACAAGGTCAAATGTTGCACTAAAATCAAGAAGCAGCTTATTTTGGTCAAGTGACCTGATCCATTGATCGGTTAAAACAACTAGAGCTGTTGCAGTTGAGGGATCTTCACGGTTCGCATGCTGGTAGAGAAATAAGATGTGCTGGGTGTGTAATTATCTAGGCCTGAAACATTTGATTGAAGAGTAGGTGTCCCTGAATTCTTGCATTGTAGTTCAATTTATTATTAAGGAAATCAATATCAGCTGACTATAGAACAGTAGTTTTAGACCTGCCAACAGGTCCCATTGTTTAAAAACTTGTTTGAAATGTTTCTTATCCATGTCTTTCCAGTTGATCTAACCAATCAGACTCAAGAGCAGTGTAATTACTGACAGTGTAACAAAGTTGAAACTGCATCCTTTGTGTGTCTTCCACTAAGATACCAGTTGCATTTACATAGAGACATTACATACTGTTTGACAAATAGCCTATGTCTTGTTATAGGAATAAATGTGAAATGCAGCACTGAAATTGTTTGAATTACATTAAATGATTACCTGTCAGAGACCACCCACTGGTTCTCTATTTCTTCAAATAGTGTTGACACTGTGACTTCAGTTAAAGGGGGTAGATCAGGAATCTTTGTTGGAATGTGGCCCTCAAACTCAACTGAAATCAACAGAGCAAATAATCAGGGACCTGCATCCTAATGATTCTATTCTGTCATGGATGATAATAATTAATACTGACATTTTCAAACATATGATCATAATCCTTTTCAGTTATTCTATAATATAGGATATAATCAATGTTGATTTTATCTTGTGCAAACATTATCATAATCATTTTCACTGTCATAACTCAGTTCATCTATTAATTTCATACCTGCTCCCAAAAAGGCTCTTACATTTTCATTTTTCCTTACAAATACAAAAAAATTGCATGGTTGGACATTGACAGGAATAAGATCTAGTGTTGACGTGGTTGGACTGTCCTAATACACCCTCACATGGCAACTTTGTTCCGCATAGATACTAATCATCTAGACCACGGGGATTGGTGGAAGTCATGCAAAACAGTTTTTTCCGCATTCATGTAATGATGGCACTGAAGCAGACACATTGAGCACACGTTTGGTATGTCAAAGCTTGTTGTACTAATTACATATTCCACCAACAAAGGTGATGGATACAATTTGAGATTTTAACTTTCCTGACCAGGACAGTCACGCAATACTGGAATATAAAAGAAAACCAGAAACCCTGAACATGTGAGTATATATATTATTAATGAGCTAGCAATGCTGTGTGTGTGCGCTCATCCGGAAAACGAGTGTGGGTGGCTTTTGACAGCTCAGTATGGGGTGCACGTCCAACTGACCGTCAGCTGGCTAGAGATCGTGTGTGGTGTAACGTTATGGGTTCAAATAACACATTGAATGTCAGAATACAACTATAGGAATTATATTAATTCTAGGTCAAATAGATTAAAGCTAGTATAAACTGCTGATCGTCTCTTATGGGAAAATGTAGCACAAATCTATTGCTTCATGCTAATGCTAGCTACGTCGGTTTTGACGTTTTGGTAGGGGCGCGTCAGTTTTAGCTAGGTGGCTGTCACTGGCTAGAAATCGTGTGTATGGTGTACTGATTCAAAGAAACCATCAGATGAAATTTCAGAATATAATTCATTATATGGCTAATAGATTGACGTTAGTACCAATTGCAGATATCTTATGAGAGCAGGTAGCATTGTTAGTCTATGCTCGCTAGCTAGCTTAGCTTGCTAGCTAGCTAATTCATTTTGATGTCAGATCTACTTAGCTGGCTAGTTCTTACCAGTGTCTGTCTGGATGTCGGCGTTTCAGAGCAAGTTCAACCATCATTTAACCCCCGGGAATGCTGTTCCATGGAGTTGTATCCCTAGATTAGCAAGGTATGTGTGTGTAGGTGTCAGTCAGTGTCATACAGGTTCGATTGCATCACAGAATAAAATGATATGATACAAAGGTAAACCCCATTTTCTCCAAAACACAATACAATAGAGGCAGGATACTTGTCCACATGATTAAGCATGCATTTAATCTAACAAAAATGACATGAACTAATTTTTGACCAAATGAGCAGTTACTGCCTTTTTGCTTGGGAGGGCAGAATAGGGAAGACATCAACACTATGAAATAACACATGTGGAATCATGTAGTAAGCAAAGAAGTGCTACAAAATACATTTTATATTTGAGATTCTTTAAAGTAGCCACCCTTTGCCTGGATGACAGCTTTGCACACTCTTGGCATTCTCTTAACCAGCTTCATGAGCTAGTCATCTGGAATGCATTTTAATTAACACGTGTGCCATGTTAAAAGTTAATTTGTGGAATTTCTTTCCTTAATGCGTTTGAATCAATCAATTGTGTTGTGACAAGGTAGGGGTTGTTTACAGAAGATTGCCCTATTTGGAGAAAATTAACAAGTCCATATTATGGCAAGAACAGGTCAAATAAGCAAAGAGAAACAACAGTCCATCATTACCTTAAGACATGAAGATCAGTCAATCAGGAAAGTTTCAAGAACTTTGAAAGTTTCTTCAAGTGCAGTCGCAAGAACCATAAAGCGATATGATGAAACTGGCTCTCATGAGGACCACCACAGGAAAGAAAGACCCAGAGTTACCTCTGCTGCAGAGGATAAGTTCATTAGAGTTACCAGCCTCATAAATTGCAGACCAAATAAATGCTTCACAAAGTTCAAGTAACAGACACATCTCAACATCAACTTTTCAAAGGAGACTGCGTGAATCAGACCTTCATGGTCAAAATTCTGCAAAGAGATCACTACTAAAGGACACCAATAATAAAAAGAGACTTGCTTGGGCCAAGAAACACAAGCAATCGACATTAGACTGGTGGAAATCTGTCCTTTGGTCAGATCAGTCCAAATTTGAGATTTTGGTTCCAACCTCCGTGTCTTTGTGAGACGCAGAGTAGGTGAACGGATGATCTCCGCATATGTAGTTCACAGCGTGAATCATGGAGGATGAGGTGTGATGGTGTGGGGTTGCTTTGTTGGTGACACTGTCTGTGATCTATTTAGAATTCAAGCACACTTAACCAGCATGGCTACCACAGCATTCTGCAGCGATCCGCCATCCCATCTGGTTTGCGCTTAGTGGAACTAATCATTTGTTTTCAACAGGACAATGACCCAACACACCTCCAGGCTGTGTAAGGGATATTTGAACAAGAAGGAGAGTGATGGAGTTCTGCATCAGATGATCCAGCCTCCACAATCACCCGACCTCATCTCAAGTGAGATTGCTTGGGAAAAGCAGCCAACAAGTGCTCAGCATATGAGCGAACTCCTTCAAGACTGTTGAAAAGGCATTCCAGGTGAAGATGGTTGAGAGAATGCCAAGTGTGTGCAAAGCTGACATCAAGTAAGTTTAGTAAGTTCAAGACAACTGGTAACTCGGGAAAAAGGAGCTACGACTTGGAAAATACGTTTTCATTTTTCATCCAGCTCGGAATTGTAAATTTGGAACTCGGGCCTCTTTAAATCAAATCAAATCAAATGTATTTATATAGCCCTTCGTACATCAGCTGATATCTCAAAGTGCTGTACAGAAACCCAGCCTAAAACCCCAAACAGCAAGCAATGCAGGTGTAGAAGCACGGTGGCTAGGAAAAAGAGCTCTTTAAAGAGCTACGACCTGAAGATCACTGACATAATCATGATTCAAGCTTTTTTTGTTGAGTTCCCAGTTGTCTTAAAAGTACCATGAATCCAGAGAATGCCAGACCTTGATGACAAAGTTTGATGACAAAATTTGCCCACGAAGGACCGCTGCACCACCTTCCTGTTCAAGTGAGCACAGCACAACAAGTTGAGTCCAAAAATGTCTTGTATGATTCATAATTGATTTAATTAGGCAGGGAGAAATGTATACTGTAGCTAAGAAATGAACACTAAGTGTATGTTGTGTAGTAAGCTGCTAGTAGCCCATGTTCCTCACTGGATGAAGGAACTATTTCGCTGCCAGACAAGGCTCTAGCTGATAGCCAGGTGTAGCAGTGGTAAGGTGTTGGGACTCTGCTGTTGGGACAGCTTTATGTAGGCTATAACAGTTTGTGGGCACTGTTTGTCACGTTATAGGGCAATTAATATATTGTTTATCAAATCAAATCACATTTTATTTGTCACATACACATGGTTAGCAGATGTTAATGCGAGTGTAGCGAAATGCTTTTGTTGTGTAGTATAGTGGCTTTGTTGGCATTCATCCCACACAATTTTTTATTTCCCCGCCAAGATTTACAAGCTCAAATCGCCACTGATCATATTCCCTCTATAATATTTCCGCTATCATATTCCTCTCTATTATATTCTCTCTAACATATTACCCTGTATTATAATAATATATATCATATTCCCCTCTATCATATTCTGTGTATTATATTCCCCTATATCACATTCCCCTCCATCATATTCCCCTCAATCATTTTCTCCGCTATCATATTCCCCTCCATCATATTCCTCTCTATCATATTCTGTGTATTATATTCCCCGCTATCTTTTTCCTCTCCATCATTTCCCTCTCTATCATATTCCCCTGTATTATAATAATCTATATCATATTCCCCTCTATCATATTCTGTGTATTATATTCCTCTATCATATTTCCTCTATGGCTGCTTTGCGTGATGTATTGTTGTCTCTTCCTTCTTGCCCTTTGTGCTGTTGTCCCTGCCCAACAATGTTTGTACCCTGTTTTGTGCTGCTACCATGTTGTGCTGCTGCCATGTTGTGTTGCTACCATGTTATTGTCATATTGTGTTGCTACCATGCTGTGTTGTCATGTGTTGCTGCCATGCTATGTTGTCGTCTTAGTTCTCTTGTTGGGCAGAGACTGTCCCAAGATCGCGTAGCAGTCGGAGGTGTGTTTTCTTGTCTTGTCCGGTGAAAATATTCGCTTTCCTCGTTTATTTGTACATATTTCATATACAGTGGGGAGAACAAGTATTTGATAAGCTGCCTATTTTGCAGGTTTTCCTACTTACAAAGCATGTAGAGGTCTGTAATTTTTTTATCATAGTATATCAGTATTTTTGGGCGCCGATTATAAAAATAAATATATATATATATATTTTTTTACCTTTATTTAACTAGGCAAGTCAGTTAAGAACACATTCTTATTTTCAATGACGGCCTAGGAACGGTGGGTTAACTGCCTCGTTGAGCGGTGGTAGGGGCAGAACTCCAGAGCTCTTCGTTTGCGTCAAGCATTGCGCTGTTTATGACTTCAAGCCTATCAACTCCCGAGATGAGGCTGGTGTAACCGAAGTGAAATGGCTAGCTAGTTAGCGCGCGGTAATAGCGTTTCAAACGTCACTCGCTCTGAGCCTTCTAGTAGTTGTTCCTCTTGCTCTGCATGGGTAACGCTGCTTTGATGGTGGCTGTTGTCGTTGTGTTTCTGGTTCGAGCCCAGGGAGGAGCGAGGAGAGGGATGGAAGCTATACTGTTACACTGGCAATACTAAAGTGCCTATAAGAACATCCAATAGTCAAAGGTTAATGAAATACAAATGGTATAGAGGGAAATAGTCCTATAATTCCTATAATAACTACATCCTAAAACGTCTTACCTGGGAATATTGAAGACTCATGTTAAAAGGAACCCACCAGCTTTCATATGTTCTGAGCAAGGAACTGAAACTTTAGCTTTCTTACATAGCACATATTGCACTTTTACTTTCTTCGCCAACACTTTGTTTTTGCATTATTTACACCAAATTGAACATGTTTCATTATTTACTTGAGGCTAAATTGATTTTATTGATGTATTATATTAAGTTAAAATAAGTGTTCATTCAGTATTGTTGTAATTGTCATTATTTCAAAAAATAAATAAAAAATTGGCCGATTAATCGGTATCGGCTTTTTTGGTCCTCCAATAATTGGTATCGGTATTGGTGTTGAAAAATCATAATCGGTTATTTATTTATTTTTCTCTTTTGTACCCCAGTATCTCTACTTGCACATGATACTCTGCACATCTATCACTCCAGTATTAATGATAATTTGTAGTTATTTCGCCTCTATGGCCTATTTTTTTGCCTTACCTCATTAATATTATTACGTTTGCACACTCTGAACATAGATTTTTACTATTATGCTATTAACTGTACGTTTGTTTAACCCATGTGCAACTCTGTGTTGTTTTTGTCGCACTGATTTGTTTTATCTTGGTCAGGTTGCAGTTGTAAGTGAGAACTTGTTCTCAACTGGCCTACCTTGTTAAAAACTAATTGACGCTACCCATTCCGTTAACGTTAGGATAATTTTCATCAACAACCGCTGAATTGCAGAGCGCCACATTCAAATAATATTACTATAAATATTTATATTCATGAAATCACAATATAGCAAAACACAGCTTAGCTTTTTGTTAATCCGTCTGTTGTGTCAGATTTTGAAAATATGCTTTACAGCGAAAGCAATCCAAGCGTTTGTGTAAGTTTATCGATCACTAGACAAAACATTATGGACACCTAGCATCAAAGTAGCTTGGTCACGAAAATGAGAAAAGCAATAAAATTAATTGCTTACCTTTGATCTTCGGATGTTTTCACTCACGAGACTCCCAGTTACACAATAAATGTTCCTTTTGTTCCATAAAGATTATTTTTATATCCAAAATACCTCAGTTTGTTTGGCGCGTTGTGTTCAGAAATCCACAGGCTCGAGCGGTCACAACAACGCAGACAAATTCCAAATAGTATCCGTAATGTCCACAGAAACATGTCAAACGTTTTTTATAATCAATCCTCAGGTTGATTTTAAAGTATATAATCGATAATATATCAACCGGCACTGTCTCTTTTTCAGTAGGAGAGGGAGAGTCAATGGCTGCACCACTCTGTTGCGCAAGCAAAACTCATGCGAACACCCAGCTATCCACTACGCGATGTTATCTTGCTCGCTCATTTTTCAAAATAAAAGCCTGAAACTATGTCTAAAGACTGTTGACACCTTGAGGAAGCGATAGGAAAGGGAATCTGGTTGATATCCCTTTAAATGGAGCGAAGGCAGGCTATGGAACATATAGCTTTCAAAATAGAGGCCTCTTCCTGGTTTTATTTTCCTCAGGTTTTCGCTTGCAATATCAGTTCTGTTATACTCACAGACAATATTTTGACAGTTTTGGAAACTTTAGAGTGTTTTCTATCCTAATCTGTCAATTATATGCATATTCTAGCATATGGGCCTGAGAAATAGGCCGTTTACTTTGGGAACGTTCTTTTTCCAAACATAAAAATAGTGCCCCCTAGCTGAAAGAGGTTAAAGTGTTGTGTTGTCTCACTTGTCGTGATGTGTGTTTTGTCCTATGTTTTAAGTTTATTTATTTATTTTTAATCCCAGACCCCATCCCCGCAGGAGGCCTTTTGCCTTTTGGTAGGCCGTCATTGTAAATAAGAATTTGTTCTGAACTGACATGCCGAGTGAAATAAAATAAAATATCATATTCCTGCTATCAAATTCCTCTGTATCATATTCCTCTCCACCCTCCAACTCCCCCCCTGTTCTTCCTCAACTCCTCATCATTAAACACTCCCCAGATGTGTGAAAAGTCAACATTTTGTGTTTATACAGTGTTGTACAGTATGCCTTAACAAAAATCAAACAGAGTAAACATTTTTTATTTTATTTTTAAATGCTTTGTTCTTTCATTGCATGCAAAAATACCATATCCCTCCCTCCCTACTCTCTATTACCCAGTCTACTCATCCATCTTCAAGCTTTCATCCCTTCCCTGCTCTTCTATCACCGTCTCAGTTCCACCTCCAGCTGGTTCCCTCTTTTTCTTCTCCTCCAGTCTCTTCCTCTCCTCTCTCCTCATCTTTTCTCTCTTCTTCTCCTCCTTTTCTTGAATCTTTCTCTCCATCTCCAAGAATGCAGCTTGAGCTTTCTCTCTCTTTTTCAGCTCCTCAGAACACTTCTTCTCTTTCTTAATTCTGTCTTTCATCATGTCATTATGTATCTTCATCAGCCCCTCTAACCTCTTTTTCTCTGCCTTTTCCTTCTCTTTTCTTTCCTTCTCTCTCTTTTTCTGTTCTAACTTCTCCCTCTTCTTCTCAGCCTTCATGACTTTCTTCTGCTCTTTCTCTCTCTCCTTCATCTCTTTCTTCTCCCTCTTTTTTTGCTCCTCCTCCTTGTGTTTTATCTCCTTTCTCTCTTTCTCTTCATCTTTCAACTTCTTATTCAGTTTCTTATTTTTCTCTTTTTCCTCCATCTTCAAAAATGGGATTTTCTGCATTTGGTTCATGAGCAGAAAGCCCACTCTTCCCAGGATGGTTTCTGCTCTCTCTGTTGAAACCTTCCCAATAGAGCACTTGGAATGGGCACAATCCGCCTCACTCTTCAATCCCTCCCTCGGGCTCACCTCCTCAGTGACGCTCCTCTCTTCACTCTCAATTTCAATGCCTATCCAATGATCCTAATAGGAAGACATTGACTCTAGATGTAATATTGTTCCAATGTAGCACATTCAATACACAACTGAGTGATCAACATACAATGATGGCCTCATGGGGCACCCCATTAGATGTTACAATACCTATAGATGTTCCTGGGTCCATACTAAAAGTAATACAAATGCTAACCCTAGTGAGGGGTGATGTTTTATACTATGAGCAAAGAGCAGCAGGGTTGGGGTCAATTCCATTTCAATTCCGATCAAAAGACTCTAAGATTCCAATTCTCTTCAACGCATTGAATTGAAATGGAAATGACCACCATCCCTGTAAAGTAGTAAGGTGAAATTCGACACCTACCTTTACCTCTTCCAGGGTCCAGGGCCTGGGTTCCTCATCCTCTGTCCTGCATATGGATGCTCCAACTCTAACAGGCATCTTAGTGACTACGCAGATCAGAGGGTTGGGCAGCTCATCATTGCGGGTTGCCAGAGTTAAGTTAGCATCTGAGACCAGCTGTTGAGCGTGAGGGCAGATATCCACCTCCACAGTAGTGCCCCTTCCTTTCTGATCTGGCTGCTTGGGGTCCTTGTCCTGGATGCATGCCAGGCTTGGAGGAAGTGCATGGACAGGGCTTTTATCACCCATCATTTCCTCTCTCTTGACAGTGGATGCAACTGCACTTTCCTCTATGTCAACTGAGCACTCTGTGGTGTTCTCAACGGTCTCCCCTGGCTGTTTGTGGTCAATGTTGTGGGTGCAGGGCAGCCTTAGAGACAGTGCTGTGGGTGCAGGAGGACTTTTTTCAGCCAAAAACTCCTCTTGGAGGACAGTGGACACGGAAGCGACTGCTTCACGGGCAACTGGACACTTGCTGGTGCCCTCTACTGCCTCCTCTGGTAGTTTGTAGTCATTGTCAAAGACAAGTTGCAGGCTTGAAGGCAGCACTAAGGGAAGACCTGTGGCTGCTGATGGATCCTCTCTATTAGCAACTGATGCCTCTGCGGCGACTGAGCACTCAGTGGCTTCCTCTATCGTCTCCTCTGGCTGCTTATGGTCATTGTCCAAAACGTGTGACAAGCTTGGAGGCAGCCTTGGAGCAGGGCTTTTATCCAGGTCCTCTCCCTGGACAATGGATGTGCCTACAGCGATCTCTGTGGCAAGGGAGGACTCGGGTACATCCTCTTTTTCCTCCTTGGTCAGTTTGTGGTCAGAGTCACAGATACATGGCGAGCTTGGAGGCAGTGCTGCAGGGTCAGGAGGGCTTTGATCAGCTCCCATGTCCTCTTTGAGGTGAGTGGACACATCATTGGTTGTTTCACTGGCAACTGGACACTTGTTGGTTCCCTCAACTGCCGCCCCTGGCAGTTTGTCGTCAAAGACACGTGGCAGACTTGGAGGCAGCATTGGGACAGGGCATTTAGCTGCTGATCTGTCCACTCCAGCAACAGTAGCTGTGCCTGAAGTGGCCTCTGTAGCAAATGAGACCACATAGGATTCCTCTACTGTGTGCTCTGGAGGCATGAAGTCATCGTCAACGACTGGTGGCAGGCATGGAGGCAGCACTGAAGGAAGTATTGTAGCTGCCCATCGGTTCTCTCTCTTGACAGTGGCTGTATCTGCAGTGTCCACTGTGGCAACTCGGCACTCCGTGGCTGAAACAGCAGGCTGGGAGGTTTCCGGGACTTTGAATGAATTGTCAATGAACCGCTGAGCCAGTGGTGGGAGGGAGAAAGGATAGAATCTGTCCTCTTCCTTGATATTAGATATTGCCACTGGAGAATCTGAGTCCTCAGTGGTTCCCTCTACTGTCTGCTGTGGTGGAATGGAGTCATCGTTAAAGAAGTGTGGCAGGTATCGATGCAGCATTGAGGAAAGATGTGTATCTGTCGACAAGTCCTCTCTTCTACCAGCAGATACATCTGCTGTGGCCTCTGTGGAAACTGGGCACTCAGCAGGGACAAAGTAGGAAAATACAATGAATCGCTGTGCATCCTGAGTGCGTATGACCAATGGAGAGGGGGGATGCAACATGGTTGGTATTGGCCTCCGATTGGTGAAAGCCAGTGGTGGGAGGGAGTCAATACAGGGAGCCATGAACTCAGTGAGTGGACGTTTGGTCACATCTCTCACATTCTGCAGGAGAAAAGAAACAGACATGATGAAAGTGATCACATTCAGTACATACATTCTTTATGAGTGAACTCTATTTACTTTTACATCACATATACAGTGCCTTCGGAAAGTATTCAGACCCTTTCACTTCTTCCACATTTTGTTACCTCAGCCTTATTCTAAAATGTATTAAATAATTTTTTTCAGTCATCAATCTACACAAAATACCCCATATTGACAAAGCAAGAACAGAATCGTTCTAAATTAATTTAAAATAAAAATAATGGGAATATGCTTTCGTATTCAGTACTTTGTTGAAGCACCGTTGGCAGCGATTACAGCATAGAATCTTCTTGGGTATTACGCTACACACTCGGCATACTTGTGTTTGGGGTCTTTCTCCCATTCTTCTCTGCAGATCCTCTCAAGTTCTGTTAGGTTGGATGGGGAGAGTTGCGGCACAGCTATTTTCAGGTCTGTCCATAGATGTTCGATCCGGTTCAAGTCCGGGTTCTGGCTGGGCCACTCAAGGACATTCAGAGACGTGTCCCAAAGTCACTCCTGCGTTGTCTTGGCTTGTGCTTAGGGTCGTTGTTCTGTTGTAAGGTGACCCATCGCCCCCAGTCTGAGGTCCTGAGCGCTCTGGAGCAGGTTTTCTTCAAGGATCTCTCTGTGCTCCGTTCATCTTTGCCTCGATCCTGACTAGTCTCTTAGTCCACGCCGCTGAAAAACATCCCCACAGCATGATGCTGCCACCACCGTGCTTGACTGTGCCGTAGGTGCCAGATTTCCTCCAGACGTGACGCTTGGCAATCAGGCCAAAGATTTCAATCTTGGTTTCATCAGACCAGAGCATCTTGTTTCTCATGGTCTGAGAGTCAATGGGTGCCTTTTGGGAAACTCCAAGTGGGCTGTCATGTGCCTTTTACTGAGGAGTGGCTTCCATCTGGCAAATCTACCGTAAAGGCCTGATTGGTGAAGTGCTGCAGAGATGGTTGTCCTTCTGGAAGGTTCTCCTATCTCCACAGAGGAATTCTTGTGCTCTGTCAGTCACTATCGGGTTCTTGGTCACCTCCCCGACTAAGACCCTTCTCCTTCGAATGCTCAGCTTGCCGGGCGTCCAGCTCTAGGAAGAGTCTTGGTGGTTCCAAACTTCTTCTATTTAAGAATGATGGAGGTCACTGTGTTCTTGGGGACCTTCAATGCTGCGGACATCTGTTTCTCGACACAATCCTGTCTCGGAGCTTTACGGACAATCCCTTCTACCTCATGGTTTGGTATTTGATCTGGCATGTACTGTCCACTGTGGGACCTTATATAGACAGGTGTGTGCCTTTCCAAATCATGTCATATCAATTTCATTTACAACAAGTCCAATCAAGTTGTAGAAACATCGAAAGGACGATCAATGGAAACAGGATGCACCTGAGCTCAATTTCGAGACTCATAGCAAAGGGTCTGTATACTTATGTAAATAAAGTATTTCTGTTCTTAAATGAAATACATTTTCAATACAAATGTAACACAGTTTTTTCGCATTGTAATTGTGGGGTATTATGTGTAGATTGCTGAGAATCTTTATTTTATTTAATCCATTTTAGAATGAGGATGTAAAGTAACAACAGGTGGAATAAGTAAAGGTGTCTAAATACTTTCCTAAGACACTGTATATATCTAGTGTCCTCTCAGATGCTCTGCACCAGTCTGTACCAACCCTGGGTCTTCTAGCTAACGGGTCAACTAAGTGTAAAAATACATGCACTACACCCAGCACAACATTTGACATTTTAGACATTTAGCAGACGCTTTTGTCCAGAACAATTTACCGTTAGTGCATTCAACTTAAGGTAGCTAGGTCAGACAACTACATTATCCTGATTTGAAGGTCTATGAGAGATTGGTCTTGTTATTTAATTTTTTTTAAAGACAAGGCAACCATAAGAACTGAGGACTATGTACATAACAATACTCAGAGACATACACAATACAACACAAGAAAAGTTATCAGACAAAATACTGTTAGCTTACGTTCAATGGCATATGGCACATTTTGCCAGTATATTGACATATATTTGATTTAATCAATATTGTTCAACAGAACTCTAGTCGACTTTGTCAAAGTTGGTCTTGTTACCTCCTCAATCAGGCTTGGCATTTTCCTCGTCTCAAACCAAATCCTCTTCATCTCCTTCTCCTGCTCCCTCTGGATCTGTCTCACCAGAACCAACCTGGCTCCCAGCTCCATCATGTAGTCTGTCTGGATCTCCCTTTCCTTCAACTGACACTCAGCCCTCCTCTGTGTCAGCGTTGAACTCTCCATGTCTTCCTCCTAGCTAACAATAAGTCTGGAAAATACATAACGTTGTAGTAAGTGGTGTGTTGCTAACCAAAGAATAATACATCTCTTTACGATGTGCTCACATTTCTTCCCCTTTACTTACAATTAAGCAAGTGACAATCCCAATCCAGAGATGATTACGCAATAGGCCTATCTGAATTATTAGTAAAAAGTTGGCTACTGGAAAAGCGACCAAGTTCAAATGAATCAATTTTGGCTGTTCCTATCATTATGTGCACAATATCCTTCATGACATCTTCATTGTGATGCAAGGCGTTGCCATTGGAGATGAGAAAGCACAACATAGACTTTAACAATCAAACTTCAGGCTCTCTCTGTACCTTACTATTGAGCCTTATTCAACCCCCTCATGTAACGCCACTCCATATTGGCCCTGGTTCTCACAAACCACACTAATCACTTATATAATATCATTCAAAAAGGTTTTGGGGGAAGAAAGTGACTATTTCCATTATGGACCAAACTTGTTGTACAGTTTCATCTATTTGAATCACTCCAGTCTTCTCTTTGAGTGCCTCTGAGTGCAACTCAATTTAATGAGGTCTATCAATTCAACCATTTGAAATGGATGACCATTTAATCAAGAAAATCTGAATATTTTTTTAAATTAGCAACTACAAGTTAGCCAAGTTCGCCTACTTGTTTTTTACACAACCTACCCTTGTGTTACATATTTATAGAGATAATTGATTACAAAGTATGTTGGGGATTAACACAGAGATGCGGTTTTCTTTCATCAATAGAATGTATTTGCCATTAGGCTGGCTGACTACAACAACTGTAATGCCATCTCAGTTGTCAGGATGAACAATTTTCTCACAAAAAAACTGATTCAAGCAAACTGTCTCTCGTCAATAGTTTCACTTGTCACCATGATTGCATGTCAGGCCTACTTAAAGGGTCATGTTAGTACACAAGTCATTTAAAAAGTAGTTATTCTTCAGAAACATAGTTAAACAGTAAGTTATATTACAACCTACCTCTCAAGTAAGCAGCGTGTTCTCTTGCTAATGAAATAGGACATGAATAATCTGTCAGTGGTTAGTTGAATCAGTCTCTTTGCACTGTTCTGTTTGTCTGTGCAACAGCTAACCTCCCAGAATCAGAATCTTGTGATGTCACAATGAAGGCCCCATTGCTATGACTACCCACAGAAGCTCTCATGTGTAATCAAATGCTAGAACAATTCCCTTTTTTTAACCTGTTGAGCACAGTCATATGTAATATTTACATTGAATCCATGTAACCAAATGTTTTATTAAAATAAAATGCTCTACCTCTTATTAAATTGTTGACCATTCATAGTACAGGTGTTTTGCCTATTTCAAATTGAATATGTTTTAGATTTCACAACTAGCATCCAGGTTTACTTAGGTTATTTGTTTGACCTTAGCCTTCCGCTAATGTCAGTGTTGCTCATCAAAATCTTCATCATTAATAAAATATTTAGGCTACCTTACTACATACAGTAAAACAGGTATTCTGTAGACTGTGACACCTCAGTGAGTGTTTAAGAAAACATCTCTCCTCAATGGCCTCAGCTATTAGCCATGATCAACAAGGTCAAATGTTGCACTAAAATCAAGAAGCAGCTTATTTTGGTCAAGTGACCTGATCCATTGATCGGTTAAAACAACTAGAGCTGTTGCAGTTGAGGGATCTTCACGGTTCGCATGCTGGTAGAGAAATAAGATGTGCTGGGTGTGTAATTATCTAGGCCTGAAACATTTGATTGAAGAGTAGGTGTCCCTGAATTCTTGCATTGTAGTTCAATTTATTATTAAGGAAATCAATATCAGCTGACTATAGAACAGTAGTTTTAGACCTGCCAACAGGTCCCATTGTTTAAAAACTTGTTTGAAATGTTTCTTATCCATGTCTTTCCAGTTGATCTAACCAATCAGACTCAAGAGCAGTGTAATTACTGACAGTGTAACAAAGTTGAAACTGCATCCTTTGTGTGTCTTCCACTAAGATACCAGTTGCATTTACATAGAGACATTACATACTGTTTGACAAATAGCCTATGTCTTGTTATAGGAATAAATGTGAAATGCAGCACTGAAATTGTTTGAATTACATTAAATGATTACCTGTCAGAGACCACCCACTGGTTCTCTATTTCTTCAAATAGTGTTGACACTGTGACTTCAGTTAAAGGGGGTAGATCAGGAATCTTTGTTGGAATGTGGCCCTCAAACTCAACTGAAATCAACAGAGCAAATAATCAGGGACCTGCATCCTAATGATTCTATTCTGTCATGGATGATAATAATTAATACTGACATTTTCAAACATATGATCATAATCCTTTTCAGTTATTCTATAATATAGGATATAATCAATGTTGATTTTATCTTGTGCAAACATTATCATAATCATTTTCACTGTCATAACTCAGTTCATCTATTAATTTCATACCTGCTCCCAAAAAGGCTCTTACATTTTCATTTTTCCTTACAAATACAAAAAAATTGCATGGTTGGACATTGACAGGAATAAGATCTAGTGTTGACGTGGTTGGACTGTCCTAATACACCCTCACATGGCAACTTTGTTCCGCATAGATACTAATCATGTAGACCACGGGAATTGGTGGAAGTCATGCAAAACAGTTTTTTCCGCATTCATGTAATGATGGCACTGAAGCAGACACATTGAGCACACGTTTGGTATGTCAAAGCTTGTTGTACTAATTACATATTCCACCAACAAAGGTGATGGATACAATTTGAGATTTTAACTTTCCTGACCAGGACAGTCACGCAATACTGGAATATAAAAGAAAACCAGAAACCCTGAACATGTGAGTATATATATTATTAATGAGCTAGCAATGCTGTGTGTGTGCGCTCATCCGGAAAACGAGTGTGGGTGGCTTTTGACAGCTCAGTATGGGGTGCACGTCCAACTGACCGTCAGCTGGCTAGAGATCGTGTGTGGTGTAACGTTATGGGTTCAAATAACCCATTGAATGTCAGAATACAACTATAGGGATTATATTAATTCTAGGTCAAATAGATTAAAGCTAGTATAAACTGCTGATCGTCTCTTATGGGAAAATGTAGCACAAATCTATTGCTTCATGCTAATGCTAGCTACGTCGGTTTTGACGTTTTGGTAGGGGCGCGTCAGTTTTAGCTAGGTGGCTGTCACTGGCTAGAAATCGTGTGTATGGTGTACTGATTCAAAGAAACCATCAGATGAAATTTCAGAATATAATTCATTATATGGCTAATAGATTGACGTTAGTACCAATTGCAGATATCTTATGAGAGCAGGTAGCATTGTTAGTCTATGCTCGCTAGCTAGCTTAGCTTGCTAGCTAGCTAATTCATTTTGATGTCAGATCTACTTAGCTGGTTAGTTCTTACCAGTGTCTGTCTGGATGTCGGCGTTTCAGAGCAAGTTCAACCATCATTTAACCCCCGGGAATGCTGTTCCATGGAGTTGTATCCCTAGATTAGCAAGGTATGTGTGTGTAGGTGTCAGTCAGTGTCATACAGGTTCGATTGCATCACAGAATAAAATGATATGATACAAAGGTAAACCCCATTTTCTCCAAAACACAATACAATAGAGGCAGGATACTTGTCCACATGATTAAGCATGCATTTAATCTAACAAAAATGACATGAACTAATTTTTGACCAAATGAGCAGTTACTGCCTTTTTGCTTGGGAGGGCAGAATAGGGAAGACATCAACACTATGAAATAACACATGTGGAATCATGTAGTAAGCAAAGAAGTGCTACAAAATACATTTTATATTTGAGATTCTTTAAAGTAGCCACCCTTTGCCTGGATGACAGCTTTGCACACTCTTGGCATTCTCTTAACCAGCTTCATGAGCTAGTCATCTGGAATGCATTTTAATTAACACGTGTGCCATGTTCAAAGTTAATTTGTGGAATTTCTTTCCTTAATGCGTTTGAATCAATCAATTGTGTTGTGACAAGGTAGGGGTTGTTTACAGAAGATTGCCCTATTTGGAGAAAATTAACAAGTCCATATTATGGCAAGAACAGGTCAAATAAGCAAAGAGAAACAACAGTCCATCATTACCTTAAGACATGAAGATCAGTCAATCAGGAAAGTTTCAAGAACTTTGAAAGTTTCTTCAAGTGCAGTCGCAAGAACCATAAAGCGATATGATGAAACTGGCTCTCATGAGGACCACCACAGGAAAGAAAGACCCAGAGTTACCTCTGCTGCAGAGGATAAGTTCATTAGAGTTACCAGCCTCATAAATTGCAGACCAAATAAATGCTTCACAAAGTTCAAGTAACAGACACATCTCAACATCAACTTTTCAAAGGAGACTGCGTTAATCAGACCTTCATGGTCAAAATTCTGCAAAGAGATCACTACTAAAGGACACCAATAATAAAAAGAGACTTGCTTGGGCCAAGAAACACAAGCAATCGACATTAGACTGGTGGAAATCTGTCCTTTGGTCAGATCAGTCCAAATTTGAGATTTTGGTTCCAACCTCCGTGTCTTTGTGAGACGCAGAGTAGGTGAACGGATGATCTCCGCATATGTAGTTCACAGCGTGAATCATGGAGGATGAGGTGTGATGGTGTGGGGTTGCTTTGTTGGTGACACTGTCTGTGATCTATTTAGAATTCAAGCACACTTAACCAGCATGGCTACCACAGCATTCTGCAGCGATCCGCCATCCCATCTGGTTTGCGCTTAGTGGAACTAATCATTTGTTTTCAACAGGACAATGACCCAACACACCTCCAGGCTGTGTAAGGGATATTTGAACAAGAAGGAGAGTGATGGAGTTCTGCATCAGATGATCCAGCCTCCACAATCACCCGACCTCATCTCAAGTGAGATTGCTTGGGAAAAGCAGCCAACAAGTGCTCAGCATATGAGCGAACTCCTTCAAGACTGTTGAAAAGGCATTCCAGGTGAAGATGGTTGAGAGAATGCCAAGTGTGTGCAACGCTGACATCAAGTAAGTTTAGTAAGTTCAAGACAACTGGTAACTCGGGAAAAAGGAGCTACGACTTGGAAAATACGTTTTCATTTTTCATCCAGCTCGGAATTGTAAATTTGGAACTCGGGCCTCTTTAAATCAAATCAAATCAAATGTATTTATATAGCCCTTCGTACATCAGCTGATATCTCAAAGTGCTGTACAGAAACCCAGCCTAAAACCCCAAACAGCAAGCAATGCAGGTGTAGAAGCACGGTGGCTAGGAAAAAGAGCTCTTTAAAGAGCTACGACCTGAAGATCACTGACATAATCATGATTCAAGCTTTTTTTGTTGAGTTCCCAGTTGTCTTAAAAGTATCATGAATCCAGAGAATGCCAGACCTTGATGACAAAGTTTGATGACAAAATTTGCCCACGAAGGACCGCTGCACCACCTTCCTGTTCAAGTGAGCACAGCACAACAAGTTGAGTCCAAAAATGTCTTGTATGATTCATAATTGATTTAATTAGGCAGGGAGAAATGTATACTGTAGCTAAGAAATGAACACTAAGTGTATGTTGTGTAGTAAGCTGCTAGTAGCCCATGTTCCTCACTGGATGAAGGAACTATTTCGCTGCCAGACAAGGCTCTAGCTGATAGCCAGGTGTAGCAGTGGTAAGGTGTTGGGACTCTGCTGTTGGGACAGCTTTATGTAGGCTATAACAGTTTGTGGGCACTGTTTGTCACGTTATAGGGCAATTAATATATTGTTTATCAAATCAAATCACATTTTATTTGTCACATACACATGGTTAGCAGATGTTAATGCGAGTGTAGCGAAATGCTTTTGTTGTGTAGTATAGTGGCTTTGTTGGCATTCATCCCACACAATTTTTTATTTCCCCGCCAAGATTTACAAGCTCAAATCGCCACTGATCATATTCCCTCTATAATATTTCCGCTATCATATTCCTCTCTATTATATTCTCTCTAACATATTACCCTGTATTATAATAATATATATCATATTCCCCTCTATCATATTCTGTGTATTATATTCCCCTATATCACATTCCCCTCCATCATATTCCCCTCAATCATTTTCTCCGCTATCATATTCCCCTCCATCATATTCCTCTCTATCATATTCTGTGTATTATATTCCCCGCTATCTTTTTCCTCTCCATCATTTCCCTCTCTATCATATTCCCCTGTATTATAATAATCTATATCATATTCCCCTCTATCATATTCTGTGTATTATATTCCTCTATCATATTTCCTCTATGGCTGCTTTGCGTGATGTATTGTTGTCTCTTCCTTCTTGCCCTTTGTGCTGTTGTCCCTGCCCAACAATGTTTGTACCCTGTTTTGTGCTGCTACCATGTTGTGCTGCTGCCATGTTGTGTTGCTACCATGTTATTGTCATATTGTGTTGCTACCATGCTGTGTTGTCATGTGTTGCTGCCATGCTATGTTGTCGTCTTAGTTCTCTCGTTGGGCAGAGACTGTCCCAAGATCGCGTAGCAGTCGGAGGTGTGTTTTCTTGTCTTGTCCGGTGAAAATATTCGCTTTCCTCGTTTATTTGTACATATTTCATATACAGTGGGGAGAACAAGTATTTGATAAGCTGCCTATTTTGCAGGTTTTCCTACTTACAAAGCATGTAGAGGTCTGTAATTTTTTTATCATAGTATATCAGTATTTTTGGGCGCCGATTATAAAAATAAATATATATATATATATTTTTTTTTACCTTTATTTAACTAGGCAAGTCAGTTAAGAACACATTCTTATTTTCAATGACGGCCTAGGAACGGTGGGTTAACTGCCTCGTTCAGGGGCAATACTCCACAAGGAGACTGCCTGTTACGCAAATGCAGTAAGCCAAGGTAAGTTGCTAGCTAGCATTAAACTTATCTTATAAAAGACAATCAATCATAATCACTAGTTAACTACACATGGTTGATGATATTACTAGATATTATCTAGCGTTTCCTGCGTTGCATATAATCTGACTGAGCATACAAGCATACACGTATCTAAGTATCTGACTGAGCGGTGGTAGGCAGAAGCAGGCGCGTAAACATTAATTCAAACAGGCTTTCTTTGCGTTTTGCCAGCAGCTCTTCGTTGTGCGTCAAGCATTGCGCTGTTTATGACTTCAAGCCTATCAACTCCCGAGATGAGGCTGGTGTAACCGAAGTGAAATGGCTAGCTAGTTAGCGCGCGGTAATAGCGTTTCAAACGTCACTCGCTCTGAGCCTTCTAGTAGTTGTTCCTCTTGCTCTGCATGGGTAACGCTGCTTTGATGGTGGCTGTTGTCGTTGTGTTGCTGGTTCGAGCCCAGGGAGGAGCGAGGAGAGGGATGGAAGCTATACTGTTACACTGGCAATACTAAAGTGCCTATAAGAACATCCAATAGTCAAAGGTTAATGAAATACAAATGGTATAGAGGGAAATAGTCCTATAATTCCTATAATAACTACATCCTAAAACGTCTTACCTGGGAATATTGAAGACTCATGTTAAAAGGAACCCACCAGCCTTCATATGTTCTGAGCAAGGAACTGAAACTTTAGCTTTCTTACATAGCACATATTGCACTTTTACTTTCTTCGCCAACACTTTGTTTTTGCATTATTTACACCAAATTGAACATGTTTCATTATTTACTTGAGGCTAAATTGATTTTATTGATGTATTATATTAAGTTAAAATAAGTGTTCATTCAGTATTGTTGTAATTGTCATTATTTCAAAAAATGAATAAAAAATTGGCCGATTAATCGGTATCGGCTTTTTTGGTCCTCCAATAATTGGTATCGGTATTGGTGTTGAAAAATCATAATCGGTTATTTATTTATTTTTCTCTTTTGTACCCCAGTATCTCTACTTGCACATGATACTCTGCACATCTATCACTCCAGTATTAATGATAATTTGTAGTTATTTCGCCTCTATGGCCTATTTTTTTGCCTTACCTCATTAATAATATTACGTTTGCACACTCTGAACATAGATTTTTACTATTATGCTATTAACTGTACGTTTGTTTAACCCATGTGCAACTCTGTGTTGTTTTTGTCGCACTGATTTGTTTTATCTTGGTCAGGTTGCAGTTGTAAGTGAGAACTTGTTCTCAACTGGCCTACCTTGTTAAAAACTAATTGACGCTACCCATTCCGTTAACGTTAGGATAATTTTCATCAACAACCGCTGAATTGCAGAGCGCCACATTCAAATAATATTACTATAAATATTTATATTCATGAAATCACAATATAGCAAAACACAGCTTAGCTTTTTGTTAATCCGTCTGTTGTGTCAGATTTTGAAAATATGCTTTACAGCGAAAGCAATCCAAGCGTTTGTGTAAGTTTATCGATCACTAGACAAAACATTATGGACACCTAGCATCAAAGTAGCTTGGTCACGAAAATGAGAAAAGCAATAAAATTAATTGCTTACCTTTGATCTTCGGATGTTTTCACTCACGAGACTCCCAGTTACACAATAAATGTTCCTTTTGTTCCATAAAGATTATTTTTATATCCAAAATACCTCAGTTTGTTTGGCGCGTTGTGTTCAGAAATCCACAGGCTCGAGCGGTCAAAACAACGCAGACAAATTCCAAATAGTATCCGTAATGTCCACAGAAACATGTCAAACGTTTTTTATAATCAATCCTCAGGTTGATTTTAAAGTATATAATCGATAATATATCAACCGGCACTGTCTCTTTTTCAGTAGGAGAGGGAGAGTCAATGGCTGCACCACTCTGTTGCGCAAGCAAAACTCATGCGAACACCCAGCTATCCACTACGCGATGTTATCTTGCTCGCTCATTTTTCAAAATAAAAGCCTGAAACTATGTCTAAAGACTGTTGACACCTCGAGGAAGCGATAGGAAAGGGGATCTGGTTGATATCCCTTTAAATGGAGCGAAGGCAGGCTATGGAACATATAGCTTTCAAAATAGAGGCCTCTTCCTGGTTTTATTTTCCTCAGGTTTTCGCTTGCAATATCAGTTCTGTTATACTCACAGACAATATTTTGACAGTTTTGGAAACTTTAGAGTGTTTTCTATCCTAATCTGTCAATTATATGCATATTCTAGCATATGGGCCTGAGAAATAGGCCGTTTACTTTGGGAACGTTCTTTTTCCAAACATAAAAATAGTGCCCCCTAGCTGAAAGAGGTTAAAGTGTTGTGTTGTCTCACTTGTCGTGATGTGTGTTTTGTCCTATGTTTTAAGTTTATTTATTTATTTTTAATCCCAGACCCCATCCCCGCATGAGGCCTTTTGCCTTTTGGTAGGCCGTCATTGTAAATAAGAATTTGTTCTGAACTGACATGCCGAGTGAAATAAAATAAAATATCATATTCCTTCTATCAAATTCCTCTGTATCATATTCCTCTCCACCCTCCAACTCCCCCCCTGTTCTTCCTCAACTCCTCATCATTAAACACTCCCCAGATGTGTGAAAAGTCAACATTTTGTGTTTATACAGTGTTGTACAGTATGCCTTAACAAAAATCAAACAGAGTAAACATTTTTTATTTTATTTTTAAATGCTTCGTTCTTTCATTGCATGCAAAAATACCATATCCCTCCCTCCCTACTCTCTATTACCCAGTCTACTCATCCATCTTCAAGCTTTCATCCCTTCCCTGCTCTTCTATCACCGTCTCAGTTCCACCTCCAGCTGGTTCCCTCTTTTTCTTCTCCTCCAGTCTCTTCCTCTCCTCTCTCCTCATCTTTTCTCTCTTCTTCTCCTCCTTTTCTTGAATCTTTCTCTCCATCTCCAAGAATGCAGCTTGAGCTTTCTCTCTCTTTTTCAGCTCCTCAGAACACTTCTTCTCTTTCTTAATTCTGTCTTTCATCATGTCATTATGTATCTTCATCAGCCCCTCTAACCTCTTTTTCTCTGCCTTTTCCTTCTCTTTTCTTTCCTTCTCTCTCTTTTTCTGTTCTAACTTCTCCCTCTTCTTCTCAGCCTTCATGACTTTCTTCTGCTCTTTCTCTCTCTCCTTCATCTCTTTCTTCTCCCTCTTTTTTTGCTCCTCCTCCTTGTGTTTTATCTCCTTTCTCTCTTTCTCTTCATCTTTCAACTTCTTATTCAGTTTCTTATTTTTCTCTTTTTCCTCCATCTTCAAAAATGGGATTTTCTGCATTTGGTTCATGAGCAGAAAGCCCACTCTTCCCAGGATGGTTTCTGCTCTCTCTGTTGAAACCTTCCCAATAGAGCACTTGGAATGGGCACAATCCGCCTCACTCTTCAATCCCTCCCTCGGGCTCACCTCCTCAGTGACGCTCCTCTCTTCACTCTCAATTTCAATGCCTATCCAATGATCCTAACAGGAAGACATTGACTCTAGATGTAATATTGTTCCAATGTAGCACATTCAATACACAACTGAGTGATCAACATACAATGATGGCCTCATGGGGCACCCCATTAGATTTTACAATATCTATAGATGTTCCTGGGTCCATACTAAAAGTAATACAAATGCTAACCCTAGTGAGGGGTGATGTTTTATACTATGAGCAAAGAGCAGCAGGGTTGGGGTCAATTCCATTTCAATTCCGATCAAAAGACTCTAAGATTCCAATTCTCTTCAACGCATTGAATTGAAATGGAAATGACCACCATCCCTGTAAAGTAGTAAGGTGAAATTCGACACCTACCTTTGCCTCTTCCAGGGTCCAGGGCCTGGGTTCCTCATCCTCTGACCTGCATATGGATGCTCCAACTCTAACAGGCATCTTAGTGACTACGCAGATCAGAGGGTTGGGCAGCTCATCATTGCGGGTTGCCAGAGTTAAGTTAGCATCTGAGACCAGCTGTTGAGCTTGAGGGCAGATATCCACCTCCACAGTAGTGCCCCTTCCTTTCTGATCTGGCTGCTTGGGGTCCTTGTCATGGATGCATGCCAGGCTTGGAGGAAGTGCATGGACAGGGCTTTTATCACCCATCATTTCCTCTCTCTTGACAGTGGATGCAACTGCACTTTCCTCTATGTCAACTGAGCACTCTGTGGTGTTCTCAACGGTCTCCTCTGGCTGTTTGTGGTCAATGTTGTGGGTGCAGGGCAGCCTTAGAGACAGTGCTGTGGGTGCAGGAGGACTTTTTTCAGCCAAAAACTCCTCTTGGAGGACAGTGGACACGGAAGCGACTGCTTCACGGGCAACTGGACACTTGCTGGTGCCCTCTACTGCCTCCTCTGGTAGTTTGTAGTCATTGTCAAAGACAAGTTGCAGGCTTGAAGGCAGCACTAAGGGAAGACCTGTGGCTGCTGATGGATCCTCTCTATTAGCAACTGATGCCTCTGCGGCGACTGAGCACTCAGTGGCTTCCTCTATCGTCTCCTCTGGCTGCTTATGGTCATTGTCCAAAACGTGTGACAAGCTTGGAGGCAGCCTTGGAGCAGGGCTTTTATCCAGGTCCTCTCCCTGGACAATGGATGTGCCTACAGCGATCTCTGTGGCAAGGGAGGACTCGGGTACATCCTCTTTTTCCTCCTTGGTCAGTTTGTGGTCAGAGTCACAGATACATGGCGAGCTTGGAGGCAGTGCTGCAGGGTCAGGAGGGCTTTGATCAGCTCCCATGTCCTCTTTGAGGTGAGTGGACACATCATTGGTTGTTTCACTGGCAACTGGACACTTGTTGGTTCCCTCTACTGCCGCCCCTGGCAGTTTGTCGTCAAAGACACGTGGCAGACTTGGAGGCAGCATTGGGACAGGGCATTTAGCTGCTGATCTGTCCACTCCATCAACAGTAGCTGTGCCTGAAGTGGCCTCTGTAGCAAATGAGACCACATAGGATTCCTCTACTGTGTGCTCTGGAGGCATGAAGTCATCGTCAACGACTGGTGGCAGGCATGGAGGCAGCACTGAAGGAAGAATTGTAGCTGCCCATCGGTTCTCTCTCTTGACAGTGGCTGTATCTGCAGTGTCCACTGTGGCAACTCGGCACTCCGTGGCTGAAACAGCAGGCTGGGAGGTTTCCGGGACTTTGAATGAATTGCCAATGAACCGCTGAGCCAGTGGTGGGAGGGAGAAAGGATAGAATCTGTCCTCTTCCTTGATATTAGATATTGCCACTAGAGAATCTGAGTCCTCAGTGGTTCCCTCTACTGTCTGCTGTGGTGGAATGGAGTCATCGTTAAAGAAGTGTGGCAGGTATCGATGCAGCATTGAGGAAAGATGTGTATCTGTCGACAAGTCCTCTCTTCTACCAGCAGATACATCTGCTGTGTCCTCTGTGGAAACTGGGCACTCAGCAGGGACAAAGTAGGAAAATACAATGAATCGCTGTGCATCCTGAGTGGGTATGACCAATGGAGAGGGGGGATGCAACATGGTTGGTATTGGCCTCCGATTGGTGAAAGCCAGTGGTGGGAGGGAGTCAATACAGGGAGCCATGAACTCAGTGAGTGGACGTTTGGTCACATCTCTCACATTCTGCAGGAGAAAAGAAACAGACATGATGAAAGTGATCACATTCAGTACATACATTCTTTATGAGTGAACTCTATTTACTTTTACATCACATATACAGTGCCTTCGGAAAGTATTCAGACCCTTTCACTTCTTCCACATTTTGTTACCTCAGCCTTATTCTAAAATTGATTAAATCATTTTTTTCAGTCATCAATCTACACAAAATACCCCATATTGACAAAGCAAGAACAGAATCGTTCCAAATTAATTTAAAATAAAAATAATGGGAATATGCTTTCGTATTCAGTACTTTGTTGAAGCACCGTTGGCAGCGATTACAGCATAGAATCTTCTTGGGTATTACGCTACACACTCGGCATACTTGTGTTTGGGGACTTTCTCCCATTCTTCTCTGCAGATCCTCTCAAGCTCTGTTAGGTTGGATGGGGAGAGTTGCGGCACAGCTATTTTCAGGTCTGTCCATAGATGTTCGATCCGGTTCAAGTCCGGGCTCTGGCTGGGCCACTCAAGGACATTCAGAGACGTGTCCCAAAGTCACTCCTGCGTTGTCTTGGTTTGTGGTTAGGGTCGTTGTTCTGTTGTAAGGTGACCCATCGCCCCCAGTCTGAGGTCCTGAGCGCTCTGGAGCAGGTTTTCTTCAAGGATCTCTCTGTGCTCCGTTCATCTTTGCCTCGATCCTGACTAGTCTCTTAGTCCACGCGTTCAATTTCGAGACTCATAGCAAAGGGTCTGTATACTTATGTAAATAAAGTATTTCTGTTTTTAAATGTAATACATTTTCAATACAAATGTAACACAGTTTTTTCGCATTGTAATTGTGGGGTATTATGTGTAGATTGCTGAGAATCTTTATTTTATTTAATCCATTTTAGAATGAGGATGTAAAGTAACAACAGGTGGAATAAGTAAAGGTGTCTGAATACTTTCCTAAGACACTGTATATATCTAGTGTCCTCTCAGATGCTCTGCACCAGTCTGTACCAACCCTGGGTCTTCTAGCTAACGGGTCAACTAAGTGTAAAAATACATGCACTACACCCAGCACAACATTTGACATTTTAGACATTTAGCAGACACTTTTGTCCAGAACAATTTACCGTTAGTGCATTCAACTTAAGGTATCTAGGTCAGACAACTACATTATCCTGATTTGAAGGTCTATGAGAGATCGCTTGGTCTTGTTTTTTAATTTTTTTTAAAGACAAGGCAACCATAAGAACTGAGGACTATGTACATAACAATACTCAGAGACATACACAATACAACACAAGAAAAGTTATCAGACAAAATACTGTTAGCTTATGTTCAATGGCATATGGCACATTTTGCCAGTATATTGACATATATTTGATTTAATCAATATTGTTCAACAGAACTCTAGTCGACTTTGTCAAAGTTGGTCTTGTTACCTCCTCAATCAGGCTTGGCATTTTCCTCGTCTCAAACCAAATCCTCTTCATCTCCTTCTCCTGCTCCCTCTGGATCTGTCTCACCAGAACCAACCTGGCTCCCAGCTCCATCATGTAGTCTGTCTGGATCTCCCTATCCTTCAACTGACACTCAGCCCTCCTCTGTATCAGCGTTGAACCCTCCATGTCTTCCTCCTAGCTAACAATAAGTCTGGAAAATACATAATGTTGTAGTAAGTGGTGTGTTGCTAACCAAAGAATAATACATCTCTTTACAATGTGCTCACATTTCTTCCCCTTTACTTACAATTAAGCAAGTGACAATCCCAATCCAGAGATGATTACGCAATAGGCCTATCTGAATTATTAGTAAAAAGTTGGCTACTGGAAAAGCGACCAAGTTCAAATGAATCAATTTTGGCTGTTCCTATCATTATGTGCACAATATCCTTCATGACATCTTCATTGTGATGCAAGGCGTTGCCATTGGAGATGAGAAAGCACAACATAGACTTTAACAATCAAACTTCAGGCTCTCTCTGTACCTTACTATTGAGCCTTATTCAACCCCCTCATGTAACGCCACTCCATATTGGCCCTGGTTCTCACAAACCACACTAATCACTTATATAATATCATTCAAAAAGGTTTTGGGGGAAGAAAGTGACTATTTCCATTATGGACCAAACTTGTTGTACAGTTTCATCTATTTGAATCACTCCAGTCTTCTCTTTGAGTGCCTCTGAGTGCAACTCAATTTAATGAGGTCTATCAATTCAACCATTTGAAATGGATGACCATTTAATCAAGAAAATCTGAATATTTTTTTAAATTAGCAACTACAAGTTAGCCAAGTTCGCCTACTTGTTTTTTACACAACCTACCCTTGTGTTACATATTTATAGAGATAATTGATTACAATGTATGTTGGGGATTAACACAGAGATGCGGTTTTCTTTCATCAATAGAATGTATTTGTCATTAGGCTGGCTGACTACAACAACTGTAACATGCCATCTCAGTTGTCAGGATGAACAATTTTCTCACAAAAAAACTGATTCAAGCAAACTGTCTCTCGTCAATAGTTTCACTTGTCACCATGATTGCATGTCAGGCCTACTTAAAGGGTCATGTTAGTACACAAGTCATTTAAAAAGTAGTTATTCTTCAGAAACATAGTTAAACAGTAAGTTATATTACAACCTACCTCTCAAGTAAGCAGCGTGTTCTCTTGCTAATGAAATAGGACATGAATCATCTGTCAGTGGTTAGTTGAATCAGTCTCTTTGCACTGTTCTGTTTGTCTGTGCAACAGCTAACCTCCCAGAATCAGAATCTTGTGATGTCACAATGAAGGCCCCATTGCTATGACTACCCACAGAAGCTCTCATGTGTAATCAAATGCTAGAACAATTCCCTTTTTTTTAACCTGTTGAGCACAGTCATATGTAATATTTACATTGAATCCATGTAACCAAATGTTTTATTAAAATAAAATGCTCTACCTCTTATTAAATTGTTGACCATTCATAGTACAGGTGTTTTGCCTATTTCAAATTGAATATGTTTTAGATTTCACAACTAGCATCCAGGTTTACTTAGGTTATTTGTTTGACCTTAGCCTTCCGCTAATGTCAGTGTTGCTCATCAAAATCTTCATCATTAATAAAATATTTAGGCTACCTTACTACATACAGTAAAACAGGTATTCTGTAGACTGTGACACCTCAGTGAGTGTTTAAGAAAACATCTCTCAATGGCCTCAGCTATTAGCCATATGATCAACAAGGTCAAATGTTGCACTAAAATCAAGAAGCAGCTTATTTTGGTCAAGTGACCTGATCCATTGATCGGTTAAAACAACTAGAGCTGTTGCAGTTGAGGGATCTTCACGGTTCGCATGCTGGTAGAGAAATAAGATGTGCTGGGTGTGTAATTATCTAGGCCTGAAACATTTGATTGAAGAGTAGGTGTCCCTGAATTCTTGCATTGTAGTTCAATTTATTATTAAGGAAATCAATATCAGCTGACTATAGAACAGTAGTTTTAGACCTGCCAACAGGTCCCATTGTTTAAAAACTTGTTTGAAATGTTTCTTATCCATGTCTTTCCAGTTGATCTAACCAATCAGACTCAAGAGCAGTGTAATTACTGACAGTGTAACAAAGTTGAAACTGCATCCTTTGTGTGTCTTCCACTAAGATACCAGTTGCATTTACATAGAGACATTACATACTGTTTGACAAATAGCCTATGTCTTGTTATAGGAATAAATGTGAAATGCAGCACTGAAATTGTTTGAATTACATTAAATGATTACCTGTCAGAGACCACCCACTGGTTCTCTATTTCTTCAAATAGTGTTGACACTGTGACTTCAGTTAAAGGGGGTAGATCAGGAATCTTTGTTGGAATGTGGCCCTCAAACTCAACTGAAATAAACAGAGCAAATAATCAGGGACCTGCATCCTAATGATTCTATTCTGTCATGGATGATAATAATTAATACTGACATTTTCAAACATCTGATCATAATCCTTTTTAGTTATTCTATAATATAGGATATAATCAATGTTGATTTTATCTTGTGCAAACATTATCATAATCATTTTCACTGTCATAACTCAGTTCATCTATTAATTTCATACCTGCTCCCAAAAAGGCTCTTACATTTTCATTTTTCCTTACAAATACAAAAAAATTGCATGGTTGGACATTGACAGGAATAAGATCTAGTGTTGACGTGGTTGGACTGTCCTAATACACCCTCACATGGCAACTTTGTTCCGCATAGATACTAATCATGTAGACCACGGGGATTGGTGGAAGTCATGCAAAACAGTTTTTTCCGCATTCATGTAATGATGGCACTGAAGCAGACACATTGAGCACACGTTTGGTATGTCAAAGCTTGTTGTACTAATTACATATTCCACCAACAAAGGTGATGGATACAATTTGAGATTTTAACTTTCCTGACCAGGACAGTCACGCAATACTGGAATATAAAAGAAAACCAGAAACCCTGAACATGTGAGTATATATATTATTAATGAGCTAGCAATGCTGTGTGTGTGCGCTCATCCGGAAAACGAGTGTGGGTGGCTTTTGACAGCTCAGTATGGGGTGCACGTCCAACTGACCGTCAGCTGGCTAGAGATCGTGTGTGGTGTAACGTTATGGGTTCAAATAACACATTGAATGTCAGAATACAACTATAGGGATTATATTAATTCTAGGTCAAATAGATTAAAGCTAGTATAAACTGCTGATTGTCTCTTATGGGAAAATGTAGCACAAATCTATTGCTTCATGCTAATGCTAGCTACGTCGGTTTTGACGTTTTGGTAGGGGCGCGTCAGTTTTAGCTAGGTGGCTGTCACTGGCTAGAAATCGTGTGTATGGTGTACTGATTCAAAGAAACCATCAGATGAAATTTCAGAATATAATTCATTATATTGCTTATAGATTGACGTTAGTACCAATTGCAGATATCTTATGAGAGCAGGTAGCATTGTTAGTCTATGCTCGCTATCTAGCTTAGCTTGCTAGCTAGCTAATTCATTTTGATGTCAGATCTACTTAGCTGGCTAGTTCTTACCAGTGTCTGTCTGGATGTCGGCGTTTCAGAGCAAGTTCAACCATCATTTAACCCCCGGGAATGCTATTCCATGGAGTTGTATCCCTAGATTAGCAAGGTATGTGTGTGTAGGTGTCAGTCAGTGTCATACAGGTTCGATTGCATCACAGAATAAAATGATATGATACAAAGGTAAACCCCATTTTCTCCAAAACACAATACAATAGAGGCAGGATACTTGTCCACATGATTAAGCATGCATTTAATCTAACAAAAATGACATGAACTAATTTTTGACCAAATGAGCAGTTACTGCCTTTTTGCTTGGGAGGGCAGAATAGGGAAGACATCAACACTATGAAATAACACATGTGGAATCATGTAGTAAGCAAAGAAGTGCTACAAAATACATTTTATATTTGAGATTCTTTAAAGTAGCCACCCTTTGCCTGGATGACAGCTTTGCACACTCTTGGCATTCTCTTAACCAGCTTCATGAGCTAGTCATCTGGAATGCATTTTAATTAACACGTGTGCCATGTTAAAAGTTAATTTGTGGAATTTCTTTCCTTAATGCGTTTGAATCAATCAATTGTGTTGTGACAAGGTAGGGGTTGTTTACAGAAGATGGCCCTATTTGGAGAAAATTAACAAGTCCATATTATGGCAAGAACAGGTCAAATAAGCAAAGAGAAACAACAGTCCATCATTACCTTAAGACATGAAGATCAGTCAATCAGGAAAGTTTCAAGAACTTTGAAAGTTTCTTCAAGTGCAGTCGCAAGAACCATAAAGCGATATGATGAAACTGGCTCTCATGAGGACCACCACAGGAAAGAAAGACCCAGAGTTACCTCTGCTGCAGAGGATAAGTTCATTAGAGTTACCAGCCTCATAAATTGCAGACCAAATAAATGCTTCACAAAGTTCAAGTAACAGACACATCTCAACATCAACTTTTCAAAGGAGACTGCGTGAATCAGACCTTCATGGTCAAAATTCTGCAAAGAGATCACTACTAAAGGACACCAATAATAAAAAGAGACTTGCTTGGGCCAAGAAACACAAGCAATCGACATTAGACTGGTGGAAATCTGTCCTTTGGTCAGATCTGTCCAAATTTGAGATTTTGGTTCCAACCTCCGTGTCTTTGTGAGACGCAGAGTAGGTGAACGGATTATCTCCGCATATGTAGTTCACAGCGTGAATCATGGAGGATGAGGTGTGATGGTGTGGGGTTGCTTTGTTGGTGACACTGTCTGTGATCTATTTAGAATTCAAGCACACTTAACCAGCATGGCTACCACAGCATTCTGCAGCGATCCGCCATCCCATCTGGTTTGCGCTTAGTGGAACTAATCATTTGTTTTCAACAGGACAATGACCCAACACATCTCCAGGCTGTGTAAGGGATATTTGAACAAGAAGGAGAGTGATGGAGTTCTGCATCAGATGATCCAGCCTCCACAATCACCCGACCTCATCTCAAGTGAGATTGCTTGGGAAAAGCAGCCAACAAGTGCTCAGCATATGAGCGAACTCCTTCAAGACTGTTGAAAAGGCATTCCAGGTGAAGATGGTTGAGAGAATGCCAAGTGTGTGCAAAGCTGACATCAAGTAAGTTTAGTAAGTTCAAGACAACTGGTAACTCGGGAAAAAGGAGCTACGACTTGGAAAATACGGTTTCATTTTTCATCCAGCTCGGAATTGTAAATTTGGAACTCGGGCCTCTTTAAATCGAATCAAATCAAATGTATTTATATAGCCCTTCGTACATCAGCTGATATCTCAAAGTGCTGTACAGAAACCCAGCCTAAAACCCCAAACAGCAAGCAATGCAGGTGTAGAAGCACGGTGGCTAGGAAAAAGAGCTCTTTAAAGAGCTACGACCTGAAGATCACTGACATAATCATGATTCAAGCTTTTTTTGTTGAGTTCCCAGTTGTCTTAAAAGTACCATGAATCCAGAGAATGCCAGACCTTGATGACAAAGTTTGATGACAAAATTTGCCCACGAAGGACCGCTGCACCACCTTCCTGTTCAAGTGAGCACAGCACAACAAGTTGAGTCCAAAAATGTCTTGTATGATTCATAATTGATTTAATTAGGCAGGGAGAAATGTATACTGTAGCTAAGAAATGAACACTAAGTGTATGTTGTGTAGTAAGCTGCTAGTAGCCCATGTTCCTCACTGGATGAAGGAACTATTTCGCTGCCAGACAAGGCTCTAGCTGATAGCCAGGTGTAGCAGTGGTAAGGTGTTGGGACTCTGCTGTTGGGACAGCTTTATGTAGGCTATAACAGTTTGTGGGCACTGTTTGTCACGTTATAGGGCAATTAATATATTGTTTATCAAATCAAATCACATTTTATTTGTCACATACACATGGTTAGCAGATGTTAATGCGAGTGTAGCGAAATGCTTTTGTTGTGTAGTATAGTGGCTTTGTTGGCATTCATCCCACACAATTTTTTATTTCCCCGCCAAGATTTACAAGCTCAAATCGCCACTGATCATATTCCCTCTATAATATTTCCGCTATCATATTCCTCTCTATTATATTCTCTCTAACATATTACCCTGTATTATAATAATATATATCATATTCCCCTCTATCATATTCTGTGTATTATATTCCCCTATATCACATTCCCCTCCATCATATTCCCCTCAATCATTTTCTCCGCTATCATATTCCCCTCCATCATATTCCTCTCTATCATATTCTGTGTATTATATTCCCCGCTATCTTTTTCCTCTCCATCATTTCCCTCTCTATCATATTCCCCTGTATTATAATAATCTATATCATATTCCCCTCTATCATATTCTGTGTATTATATTCCTCTATCATATTTCCTCTATGGCTGCTTTGCGTGATGTATTGTTGTCTCTTCCTTCTTGCCCTTTGTGCTGTTGTCCCTGCCCAACAATGGTTGTACCCTGTTTTGTGCTGCTACCATGTTGTGCTGCTGCCATGTTGTGTTGCTACCATGTTATTGTCATATTGTGTTGCTACCATGCTGTGTTGTCATGTGTTGCTGCCATGCTATGTTGTCGTCTTAGTTCTCTCGTTGGGCAGAGACTGTCCCAAGATCGCGTAGCAGTCGGAGGTGTGTTTTCTTGTCTTGTCCGGTGAAAATATTTGCTTTCCTCGTTTATTTGTACATATTTCATATACAGTGGGGAGAACAAGTATTTGATAAGCTGCCTATTTTGCAGGTTTTCCTACTTACAAAGCATGTAGAGGTCTGTTATTTTTTTATCATAGTATATCAGTATTTTTGGGCGCCGATTATAAAAATAAATATATATATATATATATATATATTTTTACCTTTATTTAACTAGGCAAGTCAGTTAAGAACACATTCTTATTTTCAATGACGGCCTAGGAACGGTGGGTTAACTGCCTCGTTAAGGGGCAGAACTCCAGATTTTGCGTCAAGCATTGCGCTGTTTATGACTTCAAGCCTATCAACTCCCGAGATGAGGCTGGTGTAACCGAAGTGAAATGGCTAGCTAGTTAGCGCGCGGTAATAGCGTTTCAAACGTCACTCGCTCTGAGCCTTCTAGTAGTTGTTCCTCTTGCTCTGCATGGGTAACGCTGCTTTGATGGTGGCTGTTGTCGTTGTGTTTCTGGTTCGAGCCCAGGGAGGAGCGAGGAGAGGGATGGAAGCTATACTGTTACACTGGCAATACTAAAGTGCCTATAAGAACATCCAATAGTCAAAGGTTAATGAAATACAAATGGTATAGAGGGAAATAGTCCTATAATTCCTATAATAACTACATCCTAAAACGTCTTACCTGGGAATATTGAAGACTCATGTTAAAAGGAACCCACCAGCTTTCATATGTTCTGAGCAAGGAACTGAAACTTTAGCTTTCTTACATAGCACATATTGCACTTTTACTTTCTTCGCCAACACTTTGTTTTTGCATTATTTACACCAAATTGAACATGTTTCATTATTTACTTGAGGCTAAATTGATTTTATTGATGTATTATATTAAGTTAAAATAAGTGTTCATTCAGTATTGTTGTAATTGTCATTATTTCAAAAAATAAATAAAAAATTGGCCGATTTAATCGTTATCGGCTTTTTTGGTCCTCCAATAATTGGTATCGGTATTGGTGTTGAAAAATCATAATCGGTTATTTATTTATTTTTCTCTTTTGTACCCCAGTATCTCTACTTGCACATGATACTCTGCACATCTATCACTCCAGTATTAATGATAATTTGTAGTTATTTCGCCTCTATGGCCTATTTTTTTGCCTTACCTCATTAATATTATTACGTTTGCACACTCTGAACATAGATTTTTACTATTATGCTATTAACTGTACGTTTGTTTAACCCATGTGCAACTCTGTGTTGTTTTTGTCGCACTGATTTGTTTTATCTTGGTCAGGTTGCAGTTGTAAGTGAGAACTTGTTCTCAACTGGCCTACCTTGTTAAAAACTAATTGACGCTACCCATTCCGTTAACGTTAGGATAATTTTCATCAACAACCGCTGAATTGCAGAGCGCCACATTCAAATAATATTACTATAAATATTTATATTCATGAAATCACAATATAGCAAAACACAGCTTAGCTTTTTGTTAATCCGTCTGTTGTGTCAGATTTTGAAAATATGCTTTACAGCGAAAGCAATCCAAGCGTTTGTGTAAGTTTATCGATCACTAGACAAAACATTATGGACACCTAGCATCAAAGTAGCTTGGTCACGAAAATGAGAAAAGCAATAAAATTAATTGCTTACCTTTGATCTTCGGATGTTTTCACTCACGAGACTCCCAGTTACACAATAAATGTTCCTTTTGTTCCATAAAGATTATTTTTATATCCAAAATACCTCAGTTTGTTTGGCGCGTTGTGTTCAGAAATCCACAGGCTCGAGCGGTCACAACAACGCAGACAAATTCCAAATAGTATCCGTAATGTCCACAGAAACATGTCAAACGTTTTTTATAATCAATCCTCAGGTTGATTTTAAAGTATATAATCGATAATATATCAACCGGCACTGTCTCTTTTTCAGTAGGAGAGGGAGAGTCAATGGCTGCACCACTCTGTTGCGCAAGCAAAACTCATGCGAACACCCAGCTATCCACTACGCGATGTTATCTTGCTCGCTCATTTTTCAAAATAAAAGCCTGAAACTATGTCTAAAGACTGTTGACACCTTGAGGAAGCGATAGGAAAGGGAATCTGGTTGATATCCCTTTAAATGGAGCGAAGGCAGGCTATGGAACATATAGCTTTCAAAATAGAGGCCTCTTCCTGGTTTTATTTTCCTCAGGTTTTCGCTTGCAATATCAGTTCTGTTATACTCACAGACAATATTTTGACAGTTTTGGAAACTTTAGAGTGTTTTCTATCCTAATCTGTCAATTATATGCATATTCTAGCATATGGGCCTGAGAAATAGGCCGTTTACTTTGGGAACGTTCTTTTTCCAAACATAAAAATAGTGCCCCCTAGCTGAAAGAGGTTAAAGTGTTGTGTTGTCTCACTTGTCGTGATGTGTGTTTTGTCCTATGTTTTAAGTTTATTTATTTATTTTTAATCCCAGACCCCATCCCCGCAGGAGGCCTTTTGCCTTTTGGTAGGCCGTCATTGTAAATAAGAATTTGTTCTGAACTGACATGCCGAGTGAAATAAAATAAAATATCATATTCCTGCTATCAAATTCCTCTGTATCATATTCCTCTCCACCCTCCAACTCCCCCCCTGTTCTTCCTCAACTCCTCATCATTAAACACTCCCCAGATGTGTGAAAAGTCAACATTTTGTGTTTATACAGTGTTGTACAGTATGCCTTAACAAAAATCAAACAGAGTAAACATTTTTTATTTTATTTTTAAATGCTTTGTTCTTTCATTGCATGCAAAAATACCATATCCCTCCCTCCCTACTCTCTATTACCCAGTCTACTCATCCATCTTCAAGCTTTCATCCCTTCCCTGCTCTTCTATCACCGTCTCAGTTCCACCTCCAGCTGGTTCCCTCTTTTTCTTCTCCTCCAGTCTCTTCCTCTCCTCTCTCCTCATCTTTTCTCTCTTCTTCTCCTCCTTTTCTTGAATCTTTCTCTCCATCTCCAAGAATGCAGCTTGAGCTTTCTCTCTCTTTTTCAGCTCCTCAGAACACTTCTTCTCTTTCTTAATTCTGTCTTTCATCATGTCATTATGTATCTTCATCAGCCCCTCTAACCTCTTTTTCTCTGCCTTTTTCTTTTTCTGTTCTAACTTCTCCCTCTTCTTCTCAGCCTTCATGACTTTCTTCTGCTCTTTCTCTCTCTCCTTCATCTCTTTCTTCTCCCTCTTTTTTTGCTCCTCCTCCTTGTGTTTTATCTCCTTTCTCTCTTTCTCTTCATCTTTCAACTTCTTATTCAGTTTCTTATTTTTCTCTTTTTCCTCCATCTTCAAAAATGGGATTTTCTGCATTTGGTTCATGAGCAGAAAGCCCACTCTTCCCAGGATGGTTTCTGCTCTCTCTGTTGAAACCTTCCCAATAGAGCACTTGGAATGGGCACAATCCGCCTCACTCTTCAATCCCTCCCTCGGGCTCACCTCCTCAGTGACGCTCCTCTCTTCACTCTCAATTTCAATGCCTATCCAATGATCCTAATAGGAAGACATTGACTCTAGATGTAATATTGTTCCAATGTAGCACATTCAATACACAACTGAGTGATCAACATACAATGATGGCCTCATGGGGCACCCCATTAGATGTTACAATACCTATAGATGTTCCTGGGTCCATACTAAAAGTAATACAAATGCTAACCCTAGTGAGGGGTGATGTTTTATACTATGAGCAAAGAGCAGCAGGGTTGGGGTCAATTCCATTTCAATTCCGATCAAAAGACTCTAAGATTCCAATTCTCTTCAACGCATTGAATTGAAATGGAAATGACCACCATCCCTGTAAAGTAGTAAGGTGAAATTCGACACCTACCTTTACCTCTTCCAGGGTCCAGGGCCTGGGTTCCTCATCCTCTGTCCTGCATATGGATGCTCCAACTCTAACAGGCATCTTAGTGACTACGCAGATCAGAGGGTTGGGCAGCTCATCATTGCGGGTTGCCAGAGTTAAGTTAGCATCTGAGACCAGCTGTTGAGCGTGAGGGCAGATATCCACCTCCACAGTAGTGCCCCTTCCTTTCTGATCTGGCTGCTTGGGGTCCTTGTCCTGGATGCATGCCAGGCTTGGAGGAAGTGCATGGACAGGGCTTTTATCACCCATCATTTCCTCTCTCTTGACAGTGGATGCAACTGCACTTTCCTCTATGTCAACTGAGCACTCTGTGGTGTTCTCAACGGTCTCCCCTGGCTGTTTGTGGTCAATGTTGTGGGTGCAGGGCAGCCTTAGAGACAGTGCTGTGGGTGCAGGAGGACTTTTTTCAGCCAAAAACTCCTCTTGGAGGACAGTGGACACGGAAGCGACTGCTTCACGGGCAACTGGACACTTGCTGGTGCCCTCTACTGCCTCCTCTGGTAGTTTGTAGTCATTGTCAAAGACAAGTTGCAGGCTTGAAGGCAGCACTAAGGGAAGACCTGTGGCTGCTGATGGATCCTCTCTATTAGCAACTGATGCCTCTGCGGCGACTGAGCACTCAGTGGCTTCCTCTATCGTCTCCTCTGGCTGCTTATGGTCATTGTCCAAAACGTGTGACAAGCTTGGAGGCAGCCTTGGAGCAGGGCTTTTATCCAGGTCCTCTCCCTGGACAATGGATGTGCCTACAGCGATCTCTGTGGCAAGGGAGGACTCGGGTACATCCTCTTTTTCCTCCTTGGTCAGTTTGTGGTCAGAGTCACAGATACATGGCGAGCTTGGAGGCAGTGCTGCAGGGTCAGGAGGGCTTTGATCAGCTCCCATGTCCTCTTTGAGGTGAGTGGACACATCATTGGTTGTTTCACTGGCAACTGGACACTTGTTGGTTCCCTCTACTGCCGCCCCTGGCAGTTTGTCGTCAAAGACACGTGGCAGACTTGGAGGCAGCATTGGGACAGGGCATTTAGCTGCTGATCTGTCCACTCCATCAACAGTAGCTGTGCCTGAAGTGGCCTCTGTAGCAAATGAGACCACATAGGATTCCTCTACTGTGTGCTCTGGAGGCATGAAGTCATCGTCAACGACTGGTGGCAGGCATGGAGGCAGCACTGAAGGAAGAATTGTAGCTGCCCATCGGTTCTCTCTCTTGACAGTGGCTGTATCTGCAGTGTCCACTGTGGCAACTCGGCACTCCGTGGCTGAAACAGCAGGCTGGGAGGTTTCCGGGACTTTGAATGAATTGCCAATGAACCGCTGAGCCAGTGGTGGGAGGGAGAAAGGATAGAATCTGTCCTCTTCCTTGATATTAGATATTGCCACTGGAGAATCTGAGTCCTCAGTGGTTCCCTCTACTGTCTGCTGTGGTGGAATGGAGTCATCGTTAAAGAAGTGTGGCAGGTATCGATGCAGCATTGAGGAAAGATGTGTATCTGTCGACAAGTCCTCTCTTCTACCAGCAGATACATCTGCTGTGGCCTCTGTGGAAACTGGGCACTCAGCAGGGACAAAGTAGGAAAATACAATGAATCGCTGTGCACCCTGAGTGCGTATGACCAATGGAGAGGGGGGATGCAACATGGTTGGTATTGGCCTCCGATTGGTGAAAGCCAGTGGTGGGAGGGAGTCAATACAGGGAGCCATGAACTCAGTGAGTGGACGTTTGGTCACATCTCTCACATTCTGCAGGAGAAAAGAAACAGACATGATGAAAGTGATCACATTCAGTACATACATTCTTTATGAGTGAACTCTATTTACTTTTACATCACATATACAGTGCCTTCGGAAAGTATTCAGACCCTTTCACTTCTTCCACATTTTGTTACCTCAGCCTTATTCTAAAATTGATTAAATAAATTTTTTCAGTCATCAATCTACACAAAATACCCCATATTGACAAAGCAAGAACAGAATCGTTCCAAATTAATTCAAAATAAAAATAATGGGAATATGCTTTCGTATTCAGTACTTTGTTGAAGCACAGTTGGCAGCGATTACAGCATAGAATCTTCTTGGGTATTACGCTACACACTCGGCATACTTGTGTTTGGGGACTTTCTCCAGTTCTTCTCTGCAGATCCTCTCAAGCTCTGTTAGGTTGGATGGGGAGAGTTGCGGCACAGCTATTTTCAGGTCTGTCCATAGATGTTCGATCCGGTTCAAGTCCGGGCTCTGGCTGGGCCACTCAAGGACATTCAGAGACGTGTCTTGGCTTGTGCTTAGGGTCGTTGTTCTGTTGTAAGGTGACCCATCGCCCCCAGTCTGAGGTCCTGAGCGCTCTGGAGCAGGTTTTCTTCAAGGATCTCTCTGTGCTCCGTTCATCTTTGCCTCGATCCTGACTAGTCTCTTAGTCCACGCCGCTGAAAAACATCCCCACAGCATGATGCTGCCACTACCGTGCTTGACTGTGCCGTAGGTGCCAGATTTCCTCCAGACGTGACGCTTGGCAATCAGGCCAAAGATTTCAATCTTGGTTTCATCAGACCAGAGCATCTTGTTTCTCATGGTCTGAGAGTCAATGGGTGCCTTTTGGGAAACTCCAAGTGGGCTGTCATGTGCCTTTTACTGAGGAGTGGCTTCCATCTGGCAAATCTACCGTAAAGGCCTGATTGGTGAAGTGCTGCAGAGATGGTTGTCCTTCTGGAAGGTTCTCCTATCTCCACAGAGGAATTCTTGTGCTCTGTCAGTCACTATCGGGTTCTTGGTCACCTCCCCGACTAAGACCCTTCTCCTCCGAATGCTCAGCTTGCCGGGCGTCCAGCTCTAGGAAGAGTCTTGGTGGTTCCAAACTTCTTCTATTTAAGAATGATGGAGGTCACTGTGTTCTTGGGGACCTTCAATGCTGCGGACATCTGTTTCTCGACACAATCCTGTCTCGGAGCTTTACGGACAATCCCTTCTACCTCATGGTTTGGTATTTGATCTGGCATGTACTGTACACTGTGGGACCTTATATAGACAGGTGTGTGCCTTTCCAAATCATGTCATATCAATTTCATTTACAACAAGTCCAATCAAGTTGTAGAAACATCGAAAGGACGATCAATGGAAACAGGATGCACCTGAGCTCAATTTCGAGACTCATAGCAAAGGGTCTGTATACTTATGTAAATAAATTATTTCTGTTCTTAAATGTAATACATTTTCAATACAAATGTAACACAGTTTTTTCGCATTGTAATTGTGGGGTATTATGTGTAGATTGCTGAGAATCTTTATTTTATTTAATCCATTTTAGAATGAGGATGTAAAGTAACAACAGGTGGAATAAGTAAAGGTGTCTAAATACTTTCCTAAGACACTGTATATATCTAGTGTCCTCTCAGATGCTCTGCACCAGTCTGTACCAACCCTAGGTCTTCTAGCTAACGGGTCAACTAAGTGTAAAAATACATGCACTACACCCAGCACAACATTTGACATTTTAGACATTTAGCAGACGCTTTTGTCCAGAACAATTTACCGTTAGTGCATTCAACTTAAGGTAGCTAGGTCAGACAACTACATTATCCTGATTTGAAGGTCTATGAGAGATCGCTTGGTCTTGTTATTTAATTTTTTTTAAAGACAAGGCAACCATAAGAACTGAGGACTATGTACATAACAATACTCAGAGACATACACAATACAACACAAGAAAAGTTATCAGACAAAATACTGTTAGCTTACGTTCAATGGCATATGGCACATTTTGCCAGTATATTGACATATATTTGATTTAATCAATATTGTTCAACAGAACTCTAGTCGACTTTGTCAAAGTTGGTCTTGTTACCTCCTCAATCAGGCTTGGCATTTTCCTCGTCTCAAACCAAATCCTCTTCATCTCCTTCTCCTGCTCACTCTGGATCTGTCTCACCAGAACCAACCTGGCTCCCAGCTCCATCATGTAGTCTGTCTGGATCTCCCTATCCTTCAACTGACACTCAGCCCTCCTCTGTGCCAGCGTTGAACCCTCCATGTCTTCCTCCTAGCTAACAATAAGTCTGGAAAATACATAACGTTGTAGTAAGTGGTGTGTTGCTAACCAAAGAATAATACATCTCTTTACGATGTGCTCACATTTCTTCCCCTTTACTTACAATTAAGCAAGTGACAATCCCAATCCAGAGATGATTACGCAATAGGCCTATCTGAATTATTAGTAAAAAGTTGGCTACTGGAAAAGCGACCAAGTTCAAATGAATCAATTTTGGCTGTTCCTATCATTATGTGCACAATATCCTTCATGACATCTTCATTGTGATGCAAGGCGTTGCCATTGGAGATGAGAAAGCACAACATAGACTTTAACAATCAAACTTCAGGCTCTCTCTGTACCTTACTATTGAGCCTTATTCAACCCCCTCATGTAACGCCACTCCATATTGGCCCTGGTTCTCACAAACCACACTAATCACTTATATAATATCATTCTAAAAGGTTTTGGTGGAAGAAAGTGACTATTTCCATCATGGACCAAACTTGTTGTACAGTTTCATCTATTTGAATCACTCCAGTCTTCTCTTTGAGTGCCTCTGAGTGCAACTCAATTTAATGAGGTCTATCAATTCAACCATTTGAAATGGATGACCATTTAATCAAGAAAATCTGAATATTTTTTTAAATTAGCAACTACAAGTTAGCCAAGTTCGCCTACTTGTTTTTTACACAACCTACCCTTGTGTTACATATTTATAGAGATAATTGATTACAATGTATGTTGGGGATTAACACAGAGATGCGGTTTTCTTTCATCAATAGAATGTATTTGCCATTAGGCTGGCTGACTACAACAACTGTAACATTCCATCTCAGTTGTCAGGATGAACATTTTTCTCACAAAAAAACTGATTCAAGCAAACTGTCTCTCGTCACTAGTTTCACTTGTCACCATGATTGCATGTCAGGCCTACTTAAAGGGTCATGTTAGTACACAAGTCATTTAAAAAGTAGTTATTCTTCAGAAACATAGTTAAACAGTAAGTTATATTACAACCTACCTCTCAAGTAAGCAGCGTGCTCTCTTGCTAATGAAATAGGACATGAATCATCTGTCAGTGGTTAGTTGAATCAGTCTCTTTGCACTGTTCTGTTTGTCTGTGCAACAGCTAACCTCCCAGAATCAGAATCTTGTGATGTCACAATGAAGGCCCCATTGCTATGACTACCCACAGAAGCTCTCATGTGTAATCAAATGCTAGAACAATTCCCTTTTTTTTAACCTGTTGAGCACAGTCATATGTAATATTTACATTGAATCCATGTAACCAAATGTTTTATTAAAATAAAATGCTCTACCTCTTATTAAATTGTTGACCATTCATAGTACAGGTGTTTTGCCTATTTCAAATTGAATATGTTTTAGATTTCACAACTAGCATCCAGGTTTACTTAGGTTATTTGTTTGACCTTAGCCTTCCGCTAATGTCAGTGTTGCTCATCAAAATCTTCATCATTAATAAAATATTTAGGTTACCTTACTACATACAGTAAAACAGGTATTCTGTAGACTGTGACACCTCAGTGAGTGTTTAAGAAAACATCTCTCCTCAATGGCCTCAGCTATTAGCCATGATCAACAAGGTCAAATGTTGCACTAAAATCAAGAAGCAGCTTATTTTGGTCAAGTGACCTGATCCATTGATCGGTTAAAACAACTAGAGCTGTTGCAGTTGAGGGATCTTCACGGTTCGCATGCTGGTAGAGAAATAAGATGTGCTGGGTGTGTAATTATCTAGGCCTGAAACATTTGATTGAAGAGTAGGTGTCCCTGAATTCTTGCATTGTAGTTCAATTTATTATTAAGGAAATCAATATCAGCTGACTATAGAACAGTAGTTTTGGACCTGCCAACAGGTCCCATTGTTTAAAAACTTGTTTGAAATGTTTCTTATCCATGTCTTTCCAGTTGATCTAACCAATCAGACTCAAGAGCAGTGTAATTACTGACAGTGTAACAAAGTTGAAACTGCATCCTTTGTGTGTCTTCCACTAAGATACCAGTTGCATTTACATAGAGACATTACATACTGTTTGACAAATAGCCTATGTCTTGTTATAGGAATAAATGTGAAATGCAGCACTGAAATTGTTTGAATTACATTAAATGATTACCTGTCAGAGACCACCCACTGGTTCTCTATTTCTTCAAATAGTGTTGACACTGTGACTTCAGTTAAAGGGGGTAGATCAGGAATCTTTGTTGGAATGTGGCCCTCAAACTCAACTGAAATCAACAGAGCAAATAATCAGGGACCTGCATCCTAATGATTCTATTCTGTCATGGATGATAATAATTAATACTGACATTTTCAAACATATGATCATAATCCTTTTCAGTTATTCTATAATATAGGATATAATCAATGTTGATTTTATCTTGTGCAAACATTATCATAATCATTTTCACTGTCATAACTCAGTTCATCTATTAATTTCATACCTGCTCCCAAAAAGGCTCTTACATTTTCATTTTTCCTTACAAATACAAAAAAATTGCATGGTTGGACATTGACAGGAATAAGATCTAGTG
>NC_092164.1:17493538-17531038 GCF_045791955.1 Oncorhynchus clarkii lewisi | reverse complement strand
ACACACGCCCAGTATATTATCTAACATGAACACACACACACCCACCCACCACATTGTTTAACACGAACACACACACACACACACACACACACACACACACACACACACACACACACACACACACACACACACACACACACACACACACACACACACACACACACACACACACACACACACACACACACACACACACACACACACACACACCACATTGTCTTGCTTTGTGATGCTGGGAATAAAAAAAGCCTGATACTTAGTATTTAGTCATCAACGGTACAAAAAATAATTGCTAGTCTCAGGCACTGATCTAGGATCAGCTTATCCTCTCCAAAGCTTCATCTAAGAGTAACTTCATCCTAGTCCTAACAGCTCTCGCCACACACAGGTTTACCTCTGCATATCAACATGTTCAAGACATGACATATTACAGGAGTCATTTATTGTCAACGCCAGCGGTTCCATAGTAACATTAGAACATCTATTAGAACTGATAAGATCTGTCCAGGACTTCCATGTAATCTGGCTTGGTACTAAGTCTCATTCTCAACTCTCGTGGAAACTCTGAGTTCTGGCTCTGATTACTACTGCTTGGCCCCGTGCACGCTGTCATTGTAGTAACCACGAGTGATTGGCTGGCTCTAGTTTCCTCTTTGGGTTCGGGGGGCTGAGGGGGTTGTGGAGGGTGGGAATAGCGGGGTGGTGGGGGACGTGTATACCTGTCCGGCAGGTCTCGGAACTCTGGGACGGCGGCGGACATTCCAGAGATCCCAAACAGGCAGTCAACCAATCCCACCTTGGGGGTGGGGCCCTGGCTGTCTATGACCGTTGGGCAGAGGGTCCCGTTTCCACGGAGATCTGAAAGAGGGGGTCCCACTGCCCCGGCAACGGTACTGATGGGGGGATGGGACACCTCCATGTTACACTCTCGCTCTCTCTCTGCCACAAAACGATAGTGTCCTTCGCTCTCTCTCTCCCCCGCCGAGGGGTATCTTCCCACGTTCCCTTTCTCTTTAGAAGCAGAGAGCTGCTTCTGTTGTTGCCATTGCTGCTTCACCACTGAATCATCCTCATTCTTATAGACTGGGCTACTGCACATGTGTGTTGAGGGACTGAGGTTAGGGTTAGGGCCAGGGACGACGGGGAGGATGCTATCGTAGACAAGGCTATGCTGCAAGGCAGACAGAGGAGGAAGAGGGGTCTTCGATACCGGTAACCTGTGGTGCTGCTGCTCGGTGAATATCCCACATTCCATCTGGATCCCGGCCAGATCCACCTCTCCCTGCCGCCGGAACGGCAGCTTGTGCCGCCTCCTCAGGGCATAGGCGATCAGCGCCGCTGCCGCAAAGAACGCCGACACGAACAGCACCAGCAGGCTGAGCACCAACACCGACAGAGGGATGGAAGCCTTGGTGATGGGACCCAGGGGGCCATGGCCTGGCACAGGGTAGCCCAGAGAGAAATCACCGTCTGGGGCTGTGGAGCTGTTCCACTCTCCCTGGTTCTCCACCGTGGCCTGGTGGGTGTCCAGGTCTGGACAGAGGAGGTCCAGGGAAAGAGAGCGAAGGTCTGTACCTACAACAAAGATACACAATGAAAAGAAAGGCACTTTCTTTAAGTCACTGAAGTACAACAAACCAAACAAATAAAGGAACAACAGTGGAAGAGCCCCATGCATTCACCTACACTGCACACCTGTGTAGAGGAGCGTCAACTTCACACATCCATGCCAGACATCAACCACATTGAAGATACGCAAGGACCTCCCTTCACTGGCCAGAGAACACAAGAAGAGGGAGGCCACGCTCACAGCAAGTTCCCAGCAGGAGCCCTCCCACCTTTTGAATACTTATGTAAATGTGATATATATATATTTATGTATTTTAGAATATAGAATATATGAAGGAAAATAAATTTGAATTGATTAAAGGTTCATTTTGTGCCTTTGTATAGCTGAAAAGGTCCCTGTCCCACTATTCAAACACCATTCAAGGGAAGTACTATAAATCTGATATCATAAAATATAATAACGGTTTATATGAGCAGTTATATTTTAAATCACCACCAATAACTATTCATTTTAACACCAAAAAGATAGATTGTTGATCAATAATTGACAGGTTGGTTTCAAATGAGTTTCAACAGCTCACCCCATCTAGGAAAACTGACCACAACCACTACAATGATGCCACACTAACCCAAAACATTTTTTCGTTCACAAAACACATTCAGCAACAACCCAAAAGCATTAGTTGTGATTGGGTTGCAAAATGACCATAGTACAGTACCCTCTAACACACATGTACCACTACACCTGATGTCCCACTAATGCAGACATCTCCCTAAGCCTGTTAAGAGATTTGACTTAGTCATACATTTTGATTGAGACACTTATTTATATAATAATTATAGGAGCCACCTCCCATTTCTTATAGTCCCACACAAGGATTCTGTAGTCCCATGGTGTGGTTATGTTTAATATAGCTAGAGGACTTGTAAACACTGTAGCCATTGAAAAAGCTGTTACATGATATCAAATCAAATCAAATTTGTCATGTGCCGAATACAACAGGTGTAGTGAAATGCTTACTGACAAGCCCTTAACCAACAATGGAGTTTAAGAAAGTAGTAATATATATTTTTTATAGTAACACAATAAAATAACGAGGCTATATACAGGGGGTACCGAGTCAATGGGGGTACAGGCTAGTCAAGGTAATTTGTACATGTAGGTAGGTGTAAAGTGACTATGCATAGATAATAAACAGTGAGTAGCAGCAGTGTAAAAATAAGGGGGGGGGGGGGGGGGGGGTTAATGCAAATAGTCCAGGTGGCCATTTGATTAACTGTTCAGCAATCTTATGACTTGGAGGTAGAAGCTGTTATGGAGCCTTTTGGCCTAGACTTGGCACTCTTTTACCACTTGCCATGCAGTAGCAGAGAGAACAGTCTATGACTTGGGTGACTGAAGTCTTTGACAATTTTTTGGGCCTTCCTATGACACCGCCTAGTATATAGGTCCTGGATGGCAGGAAGCTTGGCCCCAGTGGGCCGTACGCACTACCCTCTGTAGTGATTTATGGTCAGATGACGAGCAGTTGCCATACCAGGCGGTGATGCAACCGGTAAGGATGCTCTCGATGGTGCAGATGTAGAATCTTTTGAGGATCTGGGGACCCATGCCAAATCTTTTCCGTCTCCTAAGGGGGAAAAGGCGTTGTCACACCCTCTTCAAGACTGCCTTATACAGCTCATTGAGTGTGGTCTTAGGGTCAGCATTGGTTTGTGGTGGTAAATAGATGGCTACGAAAAATATAGATGAAAACTCTCTTGGTAGATATTGTGTTTTACAGCTTATCATGAGGTACTCTACCTCAGGCGAGCAATACCTCGAGACTTCCGTAATATTAGACATCGCGCACCAGCTGTTTTTGACAAATAGACACACACCACCACCCATCGTCTTACCAGACGTAGCTGTTTTGTCCTGCCGATGCGCAGAAAAACCAGCCAACTGTATAATTTCCGTGTCATCGTTCAGCCACAACTCTGTGAGACATAAGATATTACAGTTTTTAATGTCCCGTTGGTAGGATAGTCTCGAACGGAGCTCATCCAGTTTATTCTCCAGTGATTGCACGTTGGTCAATAGAACGGATGGTAGAGGCGGGTTACCCACTTGCCGACGAATCACAAGGCACCCGGATCTGTGCCCTCTTTTCTTCATGCGAACGACGGGGATGTGGACCTGGTCCGGGAGCAAGAGTATATCCTTCGCGTCGGACTCATTAAAGAAGAAAATCTTTGTCCAGTTCGAGGTGAGTAATTGCTGTTCTGATATCCAGAAGCTCTTTTCGGTTATAAGAGATGGTAGCAGAAACATTATGTACAAAATAAGCGAACAATGCGAGGAAAACCCCCACAAAAAAGCACAATTGGTTAGGAGCCCAAAAAACGTCAGCCAGCCCCTCCGGCACCATTACCATGATACAGCCTACAGTAGCAGCCGATGTGTAGTGTTCAATGGAGGCACAGATTCCATGAGACTTTTGAAAACATTCACCTTTTTAGCCACTTATCCTTCAGACAAGTGCACTATATATACAAAAGTATGTGGACACCTCTTCAAATGAGTGGATTTGGCTATTTCAGCCACACCCGTTGCTGACAGGTGTATAAAATCGAGCACACAGTCATGCAATCTCCTTACTGAAGAGCTCAGTGACTTTCAACGTGGCACCGTCATAGGATGCCACCTTTCCAACAAGTCAGCCCCGCTAGAGCTGCCCCGCTAGAGCTGCCCACGGTCAACTGTTGGTGCTGTTATTGTGAAGTGGAAACGTCTAGGAGCAACAACGGCTCAGCCGCGAAGTGGTAGGCCACACAAGCTCACAGAACAGGACCGCTCTCTATCCATATAGTCTTTTTTCCATTTAATCAAATACTATGGAAATACCCCACACCCTTTTCCCTTCCTCTCATTTAGCATTATGCCATTTATTATTCATTCATCCTTTACATTCAGCACATTATCCCGGTTATTTCCTAATAAATCTGTTGTTTATAAAGTATCTACTCTTCTCCATGAATGCCTTGCCTTGTCATTTAACAGTACTCAATTTCCTTCAGATAGAATTATGTGAGTTGTATTTATCCCGTGTTGCTAAATGATATATTCTTTCTGACTCAGAACAAACAAGTGGAGCCCGATTAATGAATTCACATAGACACTCCTTTACACCTGGGAAGTGTGGGAAGCGTCAAGGGGAGAGGAATGGTGAATGGTGTGGTAATGTTAACTGTGCTAGAAAAAATAAATAACGATCCGTACACTCTATATATACAGTGTATATAAACTCCCAGTCATTTATTGGGTAAAACACCAATGTTTCGGCAGACGTTCGGTAGCCTTCAGATGTTGCTGTTTTACCCAATAAATGACTGGGAGTTTATATGTATATAGAGAGTGTGCCCCTCTCTTTATTTATTTTCGTAGCTTACAGTTTATTCACCGTTAGTCAGCACCTCTACACAAAATAATGTTCTCTGGGTGTGCGCCAGCTCATGCTTTTTATTAGAATGTTAACTGTGCTGCCATGAGCCTTAGACCCCGGTACCTGTGGTCTCTTCTGGTGAGTGACAGACCACCTCCCCCACCACCACCACCGCACTCAGGCCCTCCAGCCAGCGCTTCAGAGGGGCCGCATCACACCGGCACTCCCATGGGTTCTGCTGCAGGTCCACCTGGGAGGAGATGATGAGAAAATGTGATTGATGCCATACAAAATGAGGAACATCTGGACTAGTCCAGTTAGATGCTCTAGAATCCCCTTCACAGACAGACTGACAGACACACCTGTGCCCATACACGTTACACACACACACCTATACCAATATACACCACCCCACTACACACACCTTGTCTGCACACACACCTAACCCCCTACAAACACCCCTCCCTTCCTCCTCATACCTGCACCAGTCCAGTGAGGTGCTCTAACACCCCCTCTACAGGCAGGCTGAGGAAGTGGTTGTTGCGGAGGTTGAGGCGAGAGAGGGAGATGCCCTGGAACACTCCGATAGGAAGTGACCTCAGCAGGTTGGCGTTGAGGAAGAGCAGCTGGAGAGACGGCATGGGGCTGAATGCTCCCGCCTCCACCACACCGATCTCATTGTACTCAAAGTACAGATACCTACAAGGAGACATGATCATACAGGACCCAGGAATGTGTGTGTGACTGAGTGTGTGTGTGACAGTCAGTCCTACCTGAGGTTAAGTAGACCCAGGAACATGTGTGGGCTAAGCCTCTGCAGGTTGTTGCCGTTCAGGTAGAGACTCCTCAGGGTCGGCAGGCTGGAGAACGCTCCCTCCTGGAGAACCAGACAGAGAGAAAGAGCGAGAGAGGGGAGAGAGACAGGGACAGAGAGAGACAGGGACAGAGAGAGACAGAGGAAGAGAGAGAGAGAGGGGAGAGAGACAGAGAAAGATAAAGGCAGAAAAAGAGAGAGAGAAAGAGGGACAGAGAAAGAGAGCGACAGAAAGAGAGAAAGAGAGCGAGAGTGAAAGAGAAGGTAAATACAGGGACTTCATGTCCATTGTGCCACAGGTCCCCTCAATGTTATCCAGGTGTATGCTGAAATCCAGGTTATAGGCCTAATGTTTTGTTGTTTACTAATAATTAAATCATAGATATCAAACTTGGCCATCAGTGCTCCCCGTGTATGACGCCTCAGGCTAAAGACAATCTGAACCCTAGGAGATCCTACGCCTAAACCTGAATAAAGGAGATCCTCTCTGGCCAACAACAACCTGAATAAAGGAGATCTCCTGGCTAATGACAACCTGAATAAAGGAGATCCTCTCTGGCTAACAACAACCTGAGTAAAGGAGATCCTCTCTGGCTAACAACAACCTGAGTAAAGGAGATCCTCTCTGGCTAACAACAACCTGAGTAAAGGAGATCCTCTCTGGCTAACAACAACCTGAATAAAGGAGATCCTCTCTGGCTAACAACAACCTGAATAAAGGAGATCCTCTCTGGCTAACAACAACCTGAATAAAGGAGATCCTCTCTGGCTAACAACAACCTGAGTAAAGGAGATCCTCTCTGGCTAACAACAACCTGAATAAAGAAGATCCTCTCTGGCTAACAACAACCTGAATAAAGGAGATCCTCTCTGGCTAACAACAACCTGAACAAAGGAGATCCTCTGGCTAACAACAACCTGAATAAAGGAGATCCTCTCTGGCTAACAACAACCTGAATAAAGGAGATCCTCTCTGGCTAACAACAACCTGAATAAAGGAGATCCTCTCTGGCTAACAACAACCTGAATAAAGGAGATCCTCTCTGGCTAACAACAACCTGAACAAAGGAGATCCTCTGGCTAACAACAACCTGAATAAAGGAGATCCTCTCTGGCTAACAACAACCTGAACAAAGGAGATCCTCTGGCTAACAACAACCTGAACAAAGGAGATCCTCTGGCTAACAACAACCTGAATAAAGGAGATCCTCTCTGGCTAACAACAACCTGAATAAAGAAGATCCTCTCTGGCTAACAACAACCTGAATAAAGGAGATCCTCTGGCTAACAACAACCTGAATAAAGGAGATCCTCTCTGGCTAACAACAACCTGAATAAAGGAGATCCTCTCTGGCTAACAACAACCTGAACAAAGGAGATCCTCTGGCTAACAACAACCTGAACAAAGGAGATCCTCTGGCTAACAACAACCTGAATAAAGGAGATCCTCTCTGGCTAACAACAACCTGAATAAAGAAGATCCTCTGGATAGTGACAACCTGAATAAAGGAGATCCTCTGGATAGTGACAACCTGAATAAAGGAGATCCCCTGGCTAATGACAACCTGAATAAAGGAGATCCTGTTGTTTCCCAGGTGAAGTAGATCCAGACTGGAAAAATTCCAGAAATCTGACTTATAGATCCGCTGGATGAGGTTGCCGCTGAGGTACAGCTTCCGTCCGTTGAGGGGGCGTGGCGTAAGCTGGGACACATTATGGAAGCCGCTCTCCTTACAGTTGACTGTCAACCCTAGGTCTGGAACAATATACTGAATCAACTTTATTTGTACAGCTTTTTTCATACATTTCAGCCCAAAGTGTTTTGCATTGAGAACATATGCAAAGCTAGTCTCAGCAGTATGACATCATCAGACACAATGGGGCGACTTCCTGTTTACAGACAACAACATAATTCATATTTGTCACTGGTGCATAGTGCAATGATTGTCCCTGTTAGTTTGTGTCCCTTGTGGCTTGCCCACATTGTGAAGAGTACAATAGTAGCAGTCTTGGCAAATTCAAATCTTGTTGTTGTTTATATCTGTTAGCAGGAAGTCACCCTGCTGTGTGTGATGATGTCACACTGCTGAGCCAAAGAAGTCCCATCCAAACTGTACCTGAGATGTGGAGGTTACAGGTGCACCCCAGAGGACATATGATGGGGATGGGGGGGCGAGTCTGGTACCCTGCGATGGGAGGGGGCTGGTTGGGGAGGAGGCTACGCTGGGTAGGGGGTGTCCTGGAGGGCCTGGGACGCTTAGTGGGCCGAGGGGACCTCTCTCTCCCCCTCCGCTCCACCGATGATGAAGAAGTTGACGAAGATGAGGTATGTGTGTTCTGATGGTGAACCATGGAGGACGGCTTGGTGGGTCTGGGCCTCCCAGGCTTGGGGTTCGCTTTTGGGTTAGAGGGCGGATGCTGAGGAGGCTGTACCCCTCCGTGCTTCTCCCTCTCTCCCTCTTTCTCCCCCTCTCCCTCCACCTCTCCGGCACACAGTGCTTTGCGTGGTATCTCCCTCAGGTCTTTCCCGTGCAGGTGGAAGGGGTATTCGCAGGTGATGTCCCCCACCACTGCGGTGTAGGGGATGTGTCCAAGCCAGGTCTGCAGCTGGACAGCCTCACAGCCACAGATCCAGGGGTTCTCCTCCAGCTGGAGCTCCATCAGGCTACGGCCCACATACTCCAGGGTCCCGGCGTAGGCCAGGCTCTTCAGACGGTTCCCCCGCAGGTCCAGGTGGGTCAGAGACACAGATCTGGGGGTGGAAGGGATCATTACGGCTGGGGTCAATTCCATTTCAATTCAGGAATGAAACTGAAATTTAGAATTGAAATGGAATTGGTGATCATGTTATTGAAGAATAAGGAACATGACTGATACATGTTATAGATGTGATTGAAAACAACTTTTTCAGACAGTTACCTTGGTCAGAGCGAGAAACATACCCATGATGTGAACATAGTGCAGGGTTATTAAGCAGGTAGATAGATACCTGAAGAGGTGAGGAGGCAGAGCAGGGATCAGGTTGTCATTGAGGATGAGCACTCGTAATTTAAGCAGGTAGCGTAGTGCCCCGCTGTCGATGCGTTTGATGACATTGTAGTCGGCCTGTAGGTAGAGGGGATAGAGGTAAAGTCAAAGTGTTCAAATGTGACATTTTGACACAAACAGGAACTCATCAGGCTCAGGAGATCACACATAACTTATTGATTATCGTTGTCACAGTAAGTATGGATGAGGACTAATTCCAGGGATTATTGATGAGGATTGACCACAGTGTTTATTGATGTTTCTGATGGGTAGTAATCATGTCAGGCCTACCTGCAGGTACTCCAGTGCCTCCAGGCCAGAGAAGGTGTCGTTGCGGAACACCTCCAGCTTGTTCTCGTGGAGGTAGAGGCGTCTCAGTGTCCCTAGACCATGAAACGCCCCGGCACGGATGTCCTGCAGCGCGTTGTTGCCTAGGTTTATCGCCACGGCATTGCTATGGTGCAGGAAGCCGTTGCTATAGAGACGCCTCAAGGAGTTCCTCTGCAGGTTGAGCTTGAAGGGGCGGAGCCAGGACTGGGACACCTGATTGTTTGATTGATTGGTTGGTTGGTTGGTTGACTTTATTTAATCATATACAAATACATATATGCCAAAACAGAAACAGTACATTTAGTGCAGTAATGCAGTACAGTGCAGAACAGGGCTGTTTATTAATATACTACTGCAGTATGTATATTATAATATGAAGTACATTAGATTAAGCTAATGCAGTGCAGTCACCTGGCTGGCGTTAGTGAAGCCCCGCCCATCACAGTGCACGTGCAACACGCCCTCTTTGACCTCGCACGTGCACGGCTCGAAGCACGGTTCGTCCACCTCCTCCTCCGAGCTGTCCACCATAGGGGTGTGTGTGGAGGTGGGCGTCGGGGTGTGTGTGTGAGTGTGTGTCTGGGTCGGGGTCACACAACCCAGGACCACCACAGACAGCAGGGAGAGCCACAGCATCCTACCTCCTCTGCCTTCAGCCCAGCCCAGGGCAGCGGCACACACCCACCCCTCACTACACTGCATACAGAAACACACACATGACTACTGTTAAATGGGATCCTATCAGACCCAGCCCAGGGCAGCGGCACACACCCACCCCTCACTACACTGCATACAGAAACACACACATGACTACTGTTAAATGGGATCCTATCAGACCCAGCAGAGTGATGCTTATGCATGTCCCTTTGTTTGTGAACTACTGGCACCGTCGCGTTAACGTTACTGTTCCTGGTTGTACTCTGGTTTCACATCCTGGAACTAACACTTGGACTGGTACCAGAATAAACTTGGTTTTCACATGAGTGAATTTGTTATTTGTATTTTTTTTATTTCACCTTTATTTAACCAGGTAGGCTAGTTGAGAACAAGTTCTCATTTGCAACTGCGACCTGGCCAAGATAAAGCATAGCAGTGTGAACAGACAACAACACAGAGTTACACATGGAGTAAACAATTAACAAGTCAATAACACAGTAGAAAAAAGAGAGTCTATATACATTGTGTGCAAAAGGCATAAGGAGGTAGGCGAATAATTACAATTTTGCAGATTAACACTGGAGTGATAAATGATCAGATGGTCATGTACAGGTAGAGATATTGGTGTGCAAAAGAGCAGAAAAGTAAATAAATATAAACAGTAAGGGGATGAGGTAGGTAAAATTGGGTGGGCTATTTACCGATAGACTATGTATAGCTGCAGCGATCGGTTAGCTGCTCAGATAGCAGATGTTTGAAGTTGGTGAGGGAGATAAAAGTCTCCAACTTCAGCGATTTTTGCAATTCGTTCCAGTCACAGGCAGCAGAGAACTGGAACGAAATGCGGCCAAATGAGGTGTTGGCTTTAGGGATGATCAGTGAGATACACCTGCTGGAGCGCGTGCTACGGGTGGGTGTTGCCATCGTGACCAGTGAACTGAGATACGGCGGAGCTTTACCTAGCATGGACTTGTAGATGACCTGGAGCCAGTGGGTCTGGCGACGAATATGTAGCGAGGGCCAGCCGACTAGAGCATACAGGTTGCAGTGGTGGGTGGTATAAGGTGCTTTAGTAACAAAACGGATGGCACTGTGATAAACTGCATCCAGTTTGCTGAGTAGCGTATTGGAAGCTATTTTGTAGATGACATCGCCGAAGTCGAGGATCGGTAGAATAGTCAGTTTTACTAGGGTAAGTTTGGCGGCGTGAGTGAAGGAGGCTTTGTTGCGGAATAGAAAGCAGACTCTAGATTTGATTTTAGATTGGAGATGTTTGATATGAGTCTGGAAGGAGAGTTTACAGTCTTGCCAGACACCTAGGTACTTATAGATGTCCACATATTCTAGGTCGGAACCATCCAGGGTGGTGATGCTAGTCGGGCGTGCGGGTGCAGGCAGCGAACGGTTGAAAAGCATGCATTTGGTTTTACTAGCGTTTAAGAGCAGTTGGAGGCCACGGAAGGAGTGTTGTATGGCATTGAAGCTTGTTTGGAGGTTAGATAGCACAGTGTCCAAGGAAGGTCCGGAAGTATACAGAATGGTGTCGTCTGCGTAGAGGTGGATCAGGGAATCGCCCGCAGCAAGAGCAACATCATTGATATATACAGAGAAAAAAGTCGGCCCGAGAATTGAACCCTGTGGCACCCCCATAGAGACTGCCAGAGGACCGGACAGCATGCCCTCCGATTTGACACACTGAACTCTGTCTGCAAAGTAGTTGGTGAACCAGGCAAGGCAGTCATTAGAAAAACTGAGGCTGCTGAGTCTGCCGATAAGAATATGGTGATTGACAGAGTCGAAAGCCTTGGCAAGGTCGATGAAGACGGCTGCACAGTACTGTCTTTTATCGATGGCGGTTATGATATCGTTTAGTACCTTGAGCGTGGCTGAGGTGCACCCGTGACCGGCTCGGAAACCAGATTGCACAGCGGAGAAGGTACGGTGGTATTCGAGATGGTCAGTGACCTGTTTGTTGACTTGGCTTTTGAAGATCTTAGATAGGCAGGGCAGGATGGATATAGGTCTGTAACAGTTTGGGTCCAGGGTGTCTCCTCCTTTGAAGAGGGGGATGACTGCGGCAGCTTTCCAATCCTTGGGGATCTCAGACGATATGAAAGAGAGGTTGAACAGGCTGGTAATAGGGGTTGCGACAATGGCGGCGGATAGTTTCAGAAATAGAGGGTCCAGATTGTCAAGCCCAGCTGATTTGTATGGGTCAAGATTTTGCAGCTCTTCCAGAACATCTGCTATCTGGATTTGGGTAAAGGAGGAGAGGCTTGGGCGAGTAGCTGCGGGGGGGGGGCGGGGCGGAGCTGTTGGCCGAGGTTGGAGTAGCCAGGAAGGCATGGCCAGCCGTTGAGAAATGCTTGTTGAAGTTTTCGATAATCATGGATTTATCAGTGGTGACCGTGTTACCTAGCCTCAGTGCAGTGGGCAGCTGGGAGGAGGTGCTCTTGTTCTCCATGGACTTCACAGTGTCCCAGAACTTTTTGGAGTTAGAGCTACAGGATGCAAATTTCTGCCTGAAGAAGCTGGCCTTTGCTTTCCTGACTGACTGCGTGTATTGGTTCCTGACTTCCCTGAACAGTTGCATATCGCGGGGACTATTCGATGCTATTGCATGTCCGCCACAGGATGTTTTTGTGCTGGTCGAGGGCAGTCAGGTCTGGAGTGAACCAAGGGCTATATCTGTTCTTAGTTCTGCATTTTTTGAACGGAGCATGCTTAACTAAAATGGTGAGGAAGTTACTTTTAAAGAATGACCAGGCATCCTCAACTGACGGGATGAGGTCAATATCCTTCCAGGATACACGGGCCAGGTTCGATTAGAAAGGCCTGCTCACAGAAGTGTTTTAGGGAGCGTTTGACAGTGATGAGGGGTGGAAGTTTGACTGCGGATCCGTAGCGGATACAGGCAATGAGGCAGTGATCGCTGAGATCCTGGTTGAAGACAGCAGAGGTGTATTTGGAGGGCCAGTTGGTCAGGATGACGTCTATGAGGGTGCCCTTGTTTACAGATTTAGGGTTGTACCTGGTGGGTTCCTTGATGATTTGTGTGAGATTGAGGGCATCTAGCTTAGATTGTAGGACTGCCGGGGTGTTAAGCATATCCCAGTTTCGGTCAAAACATAATTTTATATCGTTTTATCAGCTATATGAGTTTTAGTGCTATATTTAAGCACTAAGGTGCGAGGGGGTATGGTATATGGCCAATATAACATGCTAAGGGCTGTTCTTAGGCACAACGCAACGCAGAGTAAATATTATTATAAACTGGGTGGTTCGAGCCCTGAATGCTGTTTGGCTGACAGCTGTGGTATATCAGACCATATTCAAAAGGTATGACAAAACATGTATTTTTACTGCTCTAATTACGTTGGTAAACAGTTTATAATAGCTATAAGGCACCTCTGGGATTTGTGATATATGGCCAATATACCACGGCTAAAGGCTGTATCTAGGCACCCCGCGTTGCGTCATGCTTAAGAACAGCCCGTAGCTGGTATATTGGCCATATACCACACCTCCTCTGACCTTATTGCTTAATTATAATATAATGATAGTTTATAGTATATATATTTATATCGGAGTTATAGCACGGTTCAGGATACATAATGCTTCAGGTTCCATACCAGACAGTGACGTGGAAACACCCATTACATTCATCAACAAGGAACTAACAACAGCAATCCAAGGCCATTATAATACATTAGGTTGATTACCATGATAATACAGCAGATAGCATGAGAGAGGATCTGAAGACCTCTTCGGGACATAAGAGGCTGCTTTAAAATCGTAATGACAGTCAGAGCGATGCTGATGATGACAATAAAATAATATGTTATAAACACAGGGCCGGATGGATGAGAGGAGAAGACTGCACTCGAAAACAAGAGATGCAGTATGCTGTCTTTAACCTGGAAAATGACATCAGGAGAAGGAGAAATCAGGAGTCTATCTTTGCCTGATTCATGTAACTTGGAGGCCACCATGCAGAAGGTAATGGGCTACTAATCAAAAAACAATAACAATCAGAAGCTACTAGCTAGTTCAATTGCTCCTGCATATAGACAGACACAGAGCCGGCTGGCTACTGGACGAGATTAGTTTAGAAGTAGCTAACACACACTGAAGAAGGCCATGATAATGAAGGTAAAAAAAATGTTTTAAATAAAAGATAATGCAATGATAACAATAACAGTAATTACAACAACGATAATGCAACAACAAGGATAGTGTAATAAACGTGGGAATAATGTTACAACAAGGATAATGCACTACATTGCAGTGGTAATGTAACAACAAGGACCATGTAACAAAAATGTTACGATAATGTAACAATACGGATAATGCAATAAAAGGTGATGATAAGGTCATGATTTGAATCAGTGGCTGGGAAAATACTGCAGTACGATAAACAGACAACCCGAGATGAGATGTCAGGGAGAGGTGATTTTGGAATGAGAGGAAGAGGACAAGGGGGGAGAAGAGGAGAAGGGGAGTGGAAAAGAAAGGGGGAGAGGAGAGGATGATAAATATGAAAAGAAGAGTGGAGAGCAGGGAAGATAAGATGGGAGAAGGGGGAAGTGAAGAAAATAGAAGATTGGAGTGAGGGGGAAATGAGCAGAGGAAGAGAGGGAGCAGAAGAGAGAGAAAATAAGAGGAGAAAAGAAAAGAGAGGACTGAGGGTCTTGTGAAAAGAGGAGAGGAGCAGAATGTTGTGCTGAAGAAAGAGGATTGATTGCGTAACCATGAGTAACCGTGAGTCAGTCAGTCAAGGCTATATCGTGTCTCTCTTTCTCTCTCACTCTCTCTCACACACAGACACACACACACACAGACACACACAGGAGAGCTCCAAGTGAAACAGCTCAAATCTATTGATATTGATTGTATCAAAAGCCTTCCTTTTCCCTGCACACAGTGTTCCCTGGCTGGAGAGAAATAGAAGGAGAGAAAGAGAGAGAGAGTGTGTGTCTGTGTGTGTGTGAGAGAGAGAGGTTTGTAGATTCAGTGGATAAATACATGCAGGTTTGTATTGAGTGGATAAATACATGCACGTTTGTATTCAGTAGATAAATACATGCAGGTTTGTATTCAGTAGATAAATACATGCAGGTTTGTATTCAGTAAATAAATACATGCAGGTTTGTATTCAGTAGATAAATACATGCAGGTTTGTATTCAGTAGATAAATACATGCAGGTTTGTATTCGGTAGATAAAAACATGCAGGTTTGTATTCAGTAGATAAATACATGCAGGTTTGTATTCAGTGGATAAATACATGCAGGTTTGTATTCAGTAGATAAATACATGCAGGTTTGTATTCAGTAGATAAATACATGCAGGTTTGTATTCAGTAGATAAATACATGCAGGTTTGTATTCAGTAGATAAATACATGCAGGTTTGTATTCAGTAGATAAATACATGCAGGTTTGTAGATTCAGTGGATAAATACATGCAGGTTTGTATTCAGTAGATAAATACATGCAGGTTTGTATTCAGTGGATAAATACATGCAGGTTTGTATTCAGTAGATAAATACATGCAGGTTTGTATTCAGTAGATAAATACATGCAGGTTTGTATTCAGTAGATAAATACATGCAGGTTTGTATTCAGTAGATAAATACATGCAGGTTTGTATTCAGTAGATAAATACATGCAGGTTTGTATTCAATAGATACATACATGCAGGTTTGTATTCAGTAGATAAATACATGCAGGTTTGTATTCAGTGGATAAATACATGCAGGTTTGTATTCAGTAGATAAATACATGCAGGTTTGTATTCAGTAGATAAATACATGCAGGTTTGTATTCAGTAGATAAATACATGCAGGTTTGTATTCAGTAGATAAATACATGCAGGTTTGTATTCAGTAGATAAATACATGCAGGTTTGTATTCAGTAGATAAATACATGCAGGTTTGTATTCAGTAGATAAATACATGCAGGTTTGTATTCAGTGGATAAATACATGCAGGTTTGTATTCAGTGGATAAATACATGCAGGTTTGTATTCAGTGGATAAATACATGCAGGTTTGTAGATTCAGTAGATAAATACATGCAGGTTTGTATTCAGTAGATAAATACATGCAGGTTTGTAGATTCAGTGGATAAATACATGCAGGTTTGTATTCAGTGGATAAATACATGCAGGTTTGTATTCAGTAGATAAATACATGCAGGTTTGTATTCAGTAGATAAATACATGCAGGTTTGTATTCAGTAGATAAATACATGCAGGTTTGTATTCAGTAGATAAATACATGCAGGTTTGTATTCAGTAGATAAATACATGCAGGTTTGTATTCAGTAGATAAATACATGCAGGTTTGTATTCAGTAGATAAATACATGCAGGTTTGTATTCAGTAGATACATACATGCAGGTTTGTAGATACATACATGCAGGTTTGTGGATAAATACATGCAGGTTTGTATTCAGTAGATAAATACATGCAGGTTTGTATTCAGTGGATAAATACATGCAGGTTTGTATTCAGTAGATAAATACATGCAGGTTTGTATTCAGTGGACTCTAGTATCCTTTTCATGCTGTAATTATGACTTAAACATATTGTGCTGGATCAATATTTCAATAGCCACTATTGAAGTATTGCAATTTGGTCCTCATTGGGTAATGACTGTCTGACCTACAAGACAACACTGTTTACTTCCTCTAGCCACTTGATTGGCTAATAACTCAGGCCCCTCTCTCTCCTGTCACCATCTCTCATTTTTCATCTCTCTCTCTCACAGAAATCTATTCATCCATCCATCCACTCATCTATCCATTCATCTATGCATACAGAACAGGTGTGGTTAGACCTACTTTGCTTTTCTATCGTGACTCTTTCTTCCTCCCTACCTTCCTCTCCCTGTTCTCCATCCCCTGCACCGTGGCGCAAACCAACCAGCAATGACCGCGGCAGCTGCTTACTACAACACATATTCATGTCACATAATCTAAGCGTCTACCTTTCCTCACGAACCCCCTGTCCAACCAGGGCCGATACAGAGCTTTCCCTGCCCGGCGCAACCCGGCCACTCTTCCCTAGAAACAAAACGTACCATCCAAAACCAAGACTATGGAAATAGCTTTATCCATACAATAATGTCAATTAGTAACATTACTGGGCACAATTGTAATTATAGAATTAGTGCGTGTCCAAATAGTCATTAATATAACCTATTAAGGCACTAAATCCTTGGCATTAACGCAAACCATTTATATTCGCCTTTGTCTGCCTCCCCCTTCCCCTCCCACTAGCGCTAAGAACCATACAGCGGCAGTGGGGAGACGGGGTCTTTACTCACTCAGGTCCCGCGAAGAAATCCACGAACAGCCGATGGGAGACTTTATGCGTTGGCTGTCGACATGTCTGTTTGCTTTTCAGCTGCACTCTTCCTTCCCTCTCTCCTTTCCTCTCCTGGAGCGGTTGAGGCGGATGGGGGGAGCAGAGGGAACGTGACAGGACTGCAATGTGGGTGAGAGAGAGAGAGAGAGAGAGAGAGAGGGGGGGGGGGCGGGGGGGGGGGGAGCGCGCACCGCTTCAGAATGCAGGTCTGTTCCCCTCTCCAGCGCTCAACAGTGCTGCCCGCGGGAACTCAGCTGCGGCGCGGGACTGCCACCGAACACGCGCATGATGCTGCGCGGATTGGATGACTTGTCTCTCCATTTTTGATAACCGGGTAGCCTAATTAAAGTACAGAAAATGAAGTAGCCAAAAGGACAATAAAAGAAAGAAGGAATGAGTGGAGGGAAGTGGGAAACTGGGGAAGTATTCGAAGAAGAAGCTAGTTTGGATTTAGTGCCATGCTTCATAATATTTGACCGGGCGCGCTCATTTGGCGCTCTAATCAAGTCAGCTGATTTGCCATATCTGTTTGTTATTACACAGGCCTAAAGGAAACCAGAGTAGGTCTATAGGGTAGGTTACTTCGCTCAGAAACAGTTTAGTACTAGAGCGGTGGATCCTGCATTCAATGTAAATGTAATCGATGTCCATTGGGCTATTTGTAAATAAGGGTTTAAACGTAAAAACGGGTAGGTCTGTAAAAGTGACCAAATATTCTTCGTTTTGAATTATTCCTCAATCGAGGGCTGTTGACCGATGACACCACGCAGATATTAGGTTACCTAACCTGTAGGCCTAGCGGGCTATCAACTGTATCTTCACATGCACCGATGTAAAGCACCCTACTCAGGCCTTCAGCTTTACCGACAATAATTCATCATCTCATTACTTTATTCATCTCTGCTCATGCCCTTAAGCACCAACAACGGATTTCTAGAGAACCGGTGTTTTAGTTACCATGGCGACCCGCGCCAGCCGGCATCCTTGCAGCATCCTTGCACACCTTGGTAGACTGACTTGTCTTCTGCTCTTCTACTGTACTGTATACACATAATCTACTGTATAGACTGATTGTACACACACACACACACACACACACACACACACACACACTCACACACACACACACACACTCACACACACACTGGTTAATAATAAAAAGTGGAATTGGGCTCGAACAATAATGTGCAGGAATACATGGAGAAAGACTTGCCATAATAGCCAACATAGATTAATGCTACCCCATCGTAGGCTAAGACCCGAGTGCGCTCTATTCCCGAGCGATCCCATGGAGGAGAGCCATCACCCTGCGTGGTAAAGGGGTTGCCATGAAGTTGACAGTAACTTCAAAGCTGCTCATTGGCAAGTAAGTTACTGTATTTCATATTGCAGTACATCTACTGTAATCTAAATACAGAATCAAAGCAAGAACTGTGGAATGACACAGTACAATACCGCAGAATAGACTGTATTATACAGTAACAAAGTAAATGCCACTGTAATCGTAATGACTGAGTGAATGAATTACATTCATTGAGGGGAGATGGGGTTTCTAATTCACAGTATTTTATTGTAATTACATGTAATTGGTGCAAGCAGGTTACAGCATGTCAATGAATATATCTAGAGGCCTTATTAATAACGGCTTCCAAACTGGCAGCCACTAAAAGGCCAAACAGACCAACATGACATGGCAGAATGCTCAACCATTAATGTGTGCTGCCAATCCAATCTGTCCCCTATACATTTAAAACTGACAGGGCACTACTACCGCATACCAATTAAATTGGCGCAGCACTCCCACTAACAGGTGCAACAAACATAGCCTCTGACAAGGCACGCCTCAAAATATGTTATTGAGCCCAGAACTAAAATACCATGCACCCACTAGTGTTCCTCAAAAAATGTGCGCTCCAAAAATATGGAAATACAGCAAATCTTTCCCTGGCCACAACATTTTCCCACTATGAACCATAATTTTGAGTATGCTGCAGTAAAATGTTTCACAGAACTGTACTGTTGATAATGCCCAAAATTACCATATAAATTACCGTTTTATTTTACAGTGTGGGCCTAACAGCACATCACAACATGTACACGCAGGCCTGGCCTACATACCGTTACAACCATTTCCAGTTCAATTTCACGTTGATCTCAGCTTACATTAATGTGAATTACCTACGGGTAATGGAGTAGTACTGACCTCTATCTATCTCTCGCTCTCTTTCTCTCTCTATATATATATATATCTATATATACGTCTCTCTCACTCTCTCACTATGTCTCTCTCTCAATCTCTCTCTCCTGACAGAGATAAAAAAGTGGAATCTTTTCTCGTAGATGTTTATCAGAGAGAGAGAGGAAGAGACTGAGGCACTTCCAGTAATGTCAATGTGTGTGTGTGTGTATTTGTTTGTGTGTGTGTGTGTTAGATGATGGTTATAGATTTCAGAGCTCTCAGGTGCATTAGTGTATGATAACAGTTTTCCCACAAAGCTATAATGCACAAACAATGGAAACACACACACGTACATTCACGCACACACACACGTGTACGCATATACATGGTATAGGACCAGATACAGTGCTTTCGGAAAGTATCCAGACCCCTTGACTTTTTCCACATTTTGTTACATTACAGCCTTTTCCTGAAATTGATTAAATACTTTTTTCCCCCTCATCAATCTACACACAATACCCCATAATAACAAAGAGAAAACAGGTATTTAGAAATATCTAATTTGCATAAGTTTTCAGACCCTTTTCCATTGATCATCCTTGAGGTGTTTCTACAACTTGATTGGAGTGCACCTTTGGCAAATTCAATTGATTGGGCGTGATTTGGAAAGACACACACCTGTCTATATAAGGCAAAAACCAAGCCATGAGGTTAAAATAATTATCTGTAGAGCTCCAGGACAGGATTGTGTCGAGGCAAAGATCTGGGGAAGGGTACCAAAATATTTCTACACCATTGAAGGTCCCCAACAACACAGTGGCTTCCATTCTTAAATGGAAAAAGTTTGGAACCACCGAGACTCTTCCTAGAGCTGGCCACCTGGTCAAACTGAGAAATCGGGGGAGAAGGGCCTTGGTCAGGGAGGTGACCAAGAACCTGATGTTCACTCTGACAGAGTTCCTCTGTGGAGATGGAAGAACCTTCCAGGAGGACAGCCATCTCTGCAGCACTCCACCAATCAGGCCTTTATGGTAGAGTGGCCAGACAGAAACCAATCCTCAGTAAAAGGCACATGACAGCCCATTTGGAGTTTGCCAAAAGGCACCTAAAGGAGGCTCAGACCATGAGAAACACAATTTTCTGGTCTGATGAAACCTAGATTGAACTCTTTGGCCTGAATGCCAAGCGTCACGTCTGGAGGAAACCTGGCACCATCCCTACGGTGAAGCAAAGGGTCTGAATACTTATGTAAATGTTATCTTCCATATTTTTTTATACATTTGCAAAAATGTCACAACTGTTTTTTAATCAGCAGTATTGACTATTGTGTGTAGATTGATCAGGAAAACAAAGGGAACAAACTAAGGAACAGACAGATATAGAGGGGGCAATCAACAAAGTGAAGCAGTCCAGGTGAGTCCAATGAGTGCTGATGCACGTAATGATGGTGACAGGTGTGCGTAATGATGGGCAGCCTGGTGCCCTCAAGTGCCAGGGAGGGGAAGCGGGAGCAGGAGCAGGCGTGACAACATTATAATAACATTTTTGAATATTAAAATTAATTTTACAATGGATTTCACAATACGTTAAGTCTGTGCCCTCTGGCCACTACTCTACTACGTCACAGAGGGCACTCAACATGTACTGCAATGACACAAATGACTAAAATAAATTGTCATGGCTTTCCATCTACCATTTCATGGGTTGAGAGCTATCTATCCAATAGTACACAGAGGGGCTTCTTTAATGGAAGCTTCTCTAATGTAAAACATGTAAAGTGTGGTATTCCGCAAGGCAGCTGTCTTGCTCCTTTACTGTTTTCTATTTTTAGTAATGATCTACCACTGGCATTAAACAAAATCTGTGGGTCTATATACGCTGAGGATTCAACATTATATTGTCTGGAACCACAGCTAGTGAAATCACTGCAACCCTAAACAAAGAGTTAGACTATAATTTGTCATGGTCCAGGAATATTGATTCAATTGTTGTAAAGATGTTGAGAGGTATGTCTGTGATAAAGAGATGATCAGCATTTTTAACATCACAGTCAACCACAAGTTCTGCAGGCTCTCGTTTGATCTAATTTTGACTACTGCCCGGTGAGGTGGTCAAATGCTGCAAAGAAGGACCTAGAAAAGCTGCAGCTGGCCCAGAACAGAGCAGCATGTCATACCCTTCAATGTACCCAAAGGTCAATGTGAACAATATCCATGTTGGTCTCTTTTGGCTCAAAGCAGAGAGATTTACTGCGTCAATTATTTTTTGTCATATAGGTCAACTGAACAGCAAACCTGATTTAAAAAAATAAATAAAGCAACTCCTCACAGCACAACACCACTCCCCATGTGACCTAATTTCTATGTGTATGTACTGACATGTATGTGTAACTGATAGACACACTCACAGACACACGCTTTAGTTGTAGTTTTTAAAATATTTGTTTATAAATAAGTCTGTAATGTTTATGTTAATTTTTTAAATATATGTAAATTCTAAAGTATTTTTGTTTGTAATGTATTTTTTTGTTATGTGTCAGACCCAAGGAAGACTAGCTGTCACCATTGGCGTCGCCTGTTGGGGATCCTAATAGAAATCATAAAGGGAGCCAACAGAGATGCTAATCAGATACCTCTGTCTATTCTCTGGGGGTAGTGCTTTGCATTGTGTGTATGAGTGTACTTTATAGACTGTTGGAGGAGCCTCTAAAATAGGTAATCTATTTATACTTTGGTGTTAAGAGCTGTCCAGCGCTGAAATTGACTGCATTACTTCCATCTCTTCTCTCCCTCTTTCAAGTTATTTTCTCTGCAATGTTAAAACTGACAAATACCTCGTCTTTCTTTCTCTCTTTCCCTACTCTCCTCTTCTGTGGACTCTACCCAGCCAGAGACAAGACACTCTGCTCTGGCTTTTACTCACCTCTAGTCTCTTGCATTTGGTTCTGGAACACACACACACACACACACACACACACACACACACACACACACACACACACACACACACACACACACACACACACACACACACACACACACACATACACACACACACACACACACACACACACACACACACACACACACCAGCTAATTAATTAAACCTCCTGCTTTAATTAGGGTTTTAATCAGTTGCCATGGGAACCTTGGCCCTTTAAAATCTAAAGTCAGACTAAGTACATACACACACACACACACACACACACACACACACACACACACACACACACACACACACACACACACACACACACACACACACACACACACACACACACACAGAGAGAGTTTACAAATATAATATAAATAAATAGCATAGAATTACAGAGTAGACTGTATTTTTGTAAGTATTGTTGTAAGAGTCTAATTTGTGTCTCTGCAAACGGCCCAAAAGCAAGGTCATGTCTTAAGCAGTCGCATGTTACCGAGGTAAAGACAGTTTCAAGTTGGATATTCGATGGATATTCCCGCTTTCAAACCTCACTAGCTTTCAAACCACTTGAGCCACAGACTTCAAATAAGTGTCATGATGTTGGAAAAATTGCGCATAACATCGCACAGGTCTTATTTTCACGATTTGGACATTAATTCGCTTTCCAAAGCTAATAAACAGGTGGAGATGAGAGCAGCATTTTATATTCCAAGTTGAATTAGTTGGGGAGCGTAAACAAAGTACAAACGTTTTTTCATTCAAATTTCAATAGCTCCTTGGTCATGTGACCTGGTGACTTCAAACAAGGTTCAGAATGTCCACTGACTGCCCTTCTATATTGCACACCCTTTAGTTTGTCCATTTTCATCTCACACGATTTTACATGAATTTTTCAAAATGTAAAGTTTCAATAGCTCCTTGGTCGTGTGGCCTAGTGACTTTAAACAAGGTTCAGAATGTCCACTGACTATACTTTCATATCGCACACTCTGACGTCTGTCTACTTTCGACCTCATGCTATTAGACTTAAATCTGTAAGCTTTGCAGGCCTTCATTTTACATGCGTGTTAAAAAAAATGTTTAAGTCAACAAATGTTCTATCCTCGCAATAACTATCTTTCACATGGACACTGAAAAGATCCGCAAATGGCTGTATGTGGAATGGATCAAGGACAGGAGAGGTGTTCATACAGAGGTGCTTAAAGGAAGGCGCACAGGTAGGCCTCGTGAAAAACAGTGTTTCATATGCTCTTTTTAATCACAGTAATAGGCAGTGATTTGTCTGTCACAGTCAGCTTGATAACGTGAAGGAATCCTTTTCATAGCATCACTTTCATATACTGTACATTAAGACAAATCCTTCTACGTTGAGGATTAGAACACAGTTTACATAACCTGATAATGACTTGATATTTGAGTGCATTCACAACAAGCCACCTGCAGACAACTTACAAAATGCAATATTGCATTTGAAGGTTTGTGTTTTCTGATGAAAATAGTTATTTGATGCATGGCCTACTATTTCTAACTGGGAAAATAAATTCCTACGTCTTTTGTGAGTAAAATCCTTTTTCCAAAATTGATTTAGGTACATTTTTGTGAAGAGGTTGTGATATGGGTCTTTTATTAGTAAAATCATTTAAGGGATCAATACATTTCTATATTGCTTCCCCAGTATCTGCATGAACCATCAGGCCAAGTGTTTTTGGTTGACCCTGCTGGACAGAAAGAGAAGGAGGAATCGGAACACGCTGCATTCAAATTCAGGTCTTAGTTATTCCATTGTACTGGATCTAATACATATTAGCATTTGACATACATTCATACGTGTAATACTTTTTTATGACATACTGGGAAAAACTCTCTTGGCTGCTGGCTCTGTCACTTTCAGACAAGCGCAGAGCAGTCTTGAACCACAGGGGTTCTCTGTAAAGAGACAGTAATCCAAATGGCACAGACACACACCTTGACTTTCAATTGGCACCGTTGACCTGTATGTATTCTCTCCTGATTGGCTCTGTGGTGCACAGTCTGACAGTCTGACTAAAGTGCCAGAGGTATGAGGAGAGACATTCTCCTTTGTATTTATGGGAACAAATATTTCCTAACACTTTGGATCCTATTCTTGGACAGTTAGAAGACACAATGCATCAATGCAATTTTGTTTATTACTAATTACTGTCCATGAGTAACCTCAACCTTGTGGGTCTGTTGGTGTTTGGGCCAATAAAGTGCCAACTCAATTCTACCACTGACTAGTCTCTCATGCCCCTATGAACGGGGTCACAGGGCAATAGTTTTTCATCTAAACCAGCCATTTTTTACTTGACACGTAATAGCAGTTTACCAGATAAGAAGTCAAGAAGATCAAAAAGTAGATTGTTGTAAGGGTGTATTACGTCCTGTGCTGGCCCCATTGTCATATCCATTCTGGATTCTGAGTGGTAAAATCATAGCCGAAAAATGCCTCTATGTAAGTGTATACATTTTCTGCCAAGACAGAACTGCCAAAGGGGGTGGAGATGCAATCTACTGCAGAGACAGCCTGCAGGGTTCTGTCATACTATCCAGGTCTGTTCCCAAACAGCTTCTACTTTTAAAAATCCACCTTTCCAGAAATAAGTCTCTCACTATTGCCACTTGTTACATACCCCCCTCAGCCCCCAGCTGCGCCCTGGACACCATATGTGAATTAATTGCCCCCCATTTATCTTCAGAGTTTGTACTGTTAGGTGACCTAAACTGGGATATGCTTAATAATACCCCGGCCATTCTACAATCTAAACTAGATGCCCTCAATCTCACCCAAATTATCATGGAACCTACCAGGTACAACCCCAAATCCGTAAACTTGGGCACCCTCATAGATATCATCCTGACCAACCTGTCCTCTAAATACATCTCTGCTGTCTTCAACCAGGATCTCAGCGACCACTGCCTCACTGCCTATTGCGTGTGTCAGTAATGGGTCCGCAGTCAAACGACCACCCCTCATCAGGGTCAAACGCTCCCTAAAACACTTAGGCGAGCAGGCCTTTCTAATCGACCTGGCCTGGGTATCCTGGAAAGATATTGACCTCATTCCGTCAGTAGAGGATGCCTGGTTATTCTTTAAAAGTGCTTTCTTCACCATCTTAAATAAGCATGCCCTGTTCAAAAAATGTAGAACCAGGAACAGATATAGTCCTTGGTTCACTCCAGACCTGACTGCCCTTGACCAGAACAAAAACATCCTGTGGCGTACTGCATTAGCATCGGATAGCCCCCGTGATATGCAACTTTTCAGGGAAGTTAGGAACCAATATACACAGGCAGTTAGGAAAGCAAAGGCTAGATTTTTCAAACAGAAATGTACATCCTGTAGCACAAACTCCCAAAAGTTCTGGGACACTGTAAAGTCCATAGAGAGTAAGAGCACCTCCTCCCAGCTGCCCACTGCACTGAGGCTAGGAAACACTGTCACCACCGATAAATCCACTATAATTGAGAATTTCAATAAGCATTTTTCTACGGCTGGCCTTGCTTTACACCTGGCTACCCCTACCCCGGTCAACAGCCCTGCACTCCACAGCAACTTGCCCAAGCCTCCCTATTTCTCCTTCACCCAAACACAGATAGCTGATGTTCTGAAAGAGCTGCAAAATCTTGACCCCTACAAATCAGCCGGGCTAGACAATCTGGACCCTCTCTTTCTAAGATTATCTGCCGCAATTGTTGCAACCCCTATTACTAGCCTGTTCAACCTCTCTATTGTATCGTCTGAGATGCCCAGAGATTGGAAAGCTGCCGCGGTCATCCCCCTCTTCAAAGGGGGAGACACTCGAGACCCAAACTGTTACAGACCTATATCTATCCTACCCTGCCTTTCTAAGGTCTTCGAAAGCCAAGTTAACAAACAGATCACCGACCATTTCGAATCCCACCGTACCTTCTCCGCTATGCAATCTGGTTTCCGAGCTGGTCATGGGTGCACCTCAGCCACGCTCAAGGTCCTAAAAGATATCAAAACCACCATTGACAAAAGACAATACTGTGCAGCCGTATCCATCAACCTTGCCAAGGCTTTCGACTCTGTCAATCACCACATTCTTATCGACAGACTCAACAGCCTTGGTTTCTCAAATGACTTCCTCGCTGGTTCACCAACTACTTCTCAGATAGAGTTCAGGGTGTCAAATGGGAGGGCCTGTTGTCCGGACCTCTGCCAGTCTTTATGGGGGTGCCACAGGGTTCAATTCTCGGGCCGACTCTTTTCTCTGTATACATCAATGATGTCGCTCTTGCGGCTGGTGATCCTCTGATCCACCTCTACGCAAACAACACCATTCTGTATACTTCTGGCCCTTCTTTGGACACTGTGTTAACTAACCTCCAGACAAGCTTCAATGCCATACAACTCTCCTTCCGTGGCCTCCAGCTGCTCTTAAATGTAAGTAAAAATAAATTCATGCTCGTCCACCGATCACTGCCCGCATCTGCCCACCCGCCTAGCATCACTACTCTGGACGGTTCTGACTTTGAATATGTGGACAACTACAAATACCTAGGTGTCTGGTTAGACTGTAAACTCTTCTTCCAGACTCATATTAAGCATGTCCAATCCAAAATGTAATCTAGAATCTGCTTCCTATTTCGTAACAAAGCATCCTTCACTCATGCTGCCAAACATACCCTCATAAAACTGACTATCCTATCGATCCTTGACTTCGGCGATGTCATTACAAAATAGCCTCCAACACTCTACTCAACAAATTGGAAGCAGTCTATCACAGTGCCATCCATTTCGTCACCAAAGCCCCATATACTACCCACCACTGCGACCTGTATGCTCTCGTTGGCTGGTCCTCGCGTCATATTTGTCGCCAAACCCACTGGCTCCAGGGCATCTATAAATCCTTGCTTGGTAAAGCTCTGCCTTATCTCAGCTCAATGGTCACCATAGCAGCACCCACCCGTAGCACGCGCTCCAGAAGGTATATTTCACTGGTCACCCACAATGCCAATTCCTCCTTTGACCGCCTTTCCTTCCAGTTTTCTGCTGCCAATGACTGGAGCAAATTGCAAAAATCACTGAAGCTGGAGACTCATATCTCCCTTCTCTAACTTTAAGCATCAGCTGTCAGAGCAGCTTACCGATCACTGTACCTGTACACACAGCCCATCTGTAAATAGCCCATCCAACTTCCTCATCCCCATATTGTTATTTATTTTATTTATATATTTGTTTTTTTGCTCCTTTGCACCACAGTATCTCTACTTGCACATTCATCTTCTGAACATCTCACTCCAGTGTTTATTTGCGAAATTGTAATTACTTCGCCACTACGGCCTATTTATTGCCTTACCTCCATAATCTTACTTAATTTGCACACACTGTAAATAGACTTTTGTATTGTGTTATTGACTGTACGTTTGTTTATTCCATGTGTAACGCTGTGTTGTTGTTTGTGTCACACTGCTTTGCTTTATCATGGCCAGGTCGCAGTTGTAAATGAGAACTTGTTCTCAACTGGCCTACCTGGTTAAATAAAGGTGAAATAAAACAAATAAAAAATGAATGTCTTATGTCCATCCTACATGTAGTGTTGGTACATGGAATATTCCTCAACTGCATATGTCATAAATTGCTATTGCAAATAGAAGTATTATGTTCAACAATTATTTTGACAAACACACTTTGGTGCTTACAATTCGTTCTCTATTGTCATAGATTTGCTTGGCACTGTCATCTGGGATCTTTGTGATATGACTGTCTTTAAGCACGCACTGATGAAACTGTCACTTAATATTTTTTTCCTAGAGTCTACAAACGCTCTACATTTATTCACTCTGTGATAGGGTTGGATCCTATATGCTACTTTTATTATTGTCCTGTAAATGGTTCAGTGCCTATAATTTAGGCTGTGTGTAGAATGTGGCATAAAGGAAATGACCTCTACTAATAAATTACTAGATTATAGTGATAAGGAAAACAGCATACAAGTTTGGCTTGTGTATTAATTTGCCTATAACTAATCATAATTCCATTATTTTTTCCTGCCATGGAAAAGACGACTGGGTGGACATAAAATGTAAAGGAGGGGAAATAACTCCCACCATGCAGCAGGACACCTTCAGCTGTGGGGTCTTTGAAAATGCAGGTTTGATAGTTATATTTTCAATAATGAATGGCAAGCTGTTATGTGACAATTAGGTCAAAAACTCAATTTAATTTTTTGGTGTAGATGGCCAAGGAAGTTGCACAGAACTTCCCCAACATCCCCTCCCAAATTGATATGGAACCTTCAAAAGCATGTGGAGCAACTGCAAAAAGAAATGGCTGAGGATATACTAAAAATTACATTTAATTCAAAGTAAATGTAAATTCTTTATTTTTATGTAGTTGTGTGGGACAGCCATATGTTCAGTACATGCCTATGATTTGACAGAGTTCAACAAAGCCAACAACTGCTTCATGTGTGCCACTGATAAAGAACCTGGATGTGGCCCTAAGACTGACTGGGTTAGTAACTTTATTTAACATGTTTATAGTCTTTTGACAACTGTGAAAATACAGTGAAAAGACAATTTATGATATAACACAATGGATGGCTAATTCGTCATACTGCAATGATATTTGATATTATTTATAACGCGTTACGCTTTGTTTTGTTTTGATTTAATGTTTTGCATACCAACGGTGGTTCCATGTGCTGTGCCTAGGAATGAAGACAAAAGAGTTCAACAGAGTAAAGAACACAAACTGGAATTGCGGTCTTTGTTGTTGAAAATGTATGCTATACCCCATCCACACTGAAGAGGCTCTGACATGTACATCAACCAGGGATAAAGAGAAAGTTAACACTGTGATATGTTTCATACTTAATTGAAGTTAAGTGTCTGTTGACATGTTGGAAAAGATTAAAGGTCTACAATTTCTGTTTTTCAATATTACATTTTTATTCATTGATTTACTGGCCACCATTACTGTGGTTACATGTTCAGTATATGTATTGACCAGCAAACCCACTGCAACTTACCTTACCTCAGTGTGCAATATAGAAGGGTAGTCAGCGGACATTAGGTCACATGACCAAGGAGCTATTGAAATTTTACATTTAGAAAAATTCATGTAAAATCGTGTGAGATGAAAATAGACAAACTAAAGGGTGTGCAATGTGTAGGTCCACTGAATGGACATTCTGAACCTTGTTTGAAGTCACCAGGTCACATGACCAAGGAGCTATTGAAATTCTACATTTAAAAAAATTCATGTAAAACCATGTGAGATGAAAATGGACAAACTAAAACGGTGTGCAATATGTAGGCTCACTGAGTGGACATTTTGAATCTTGTTTGAAGTCACTAGGTCACATGATCAAGGAGCTATTGAAATGTTACATTTTGAAAAATTCATGTAAAATCATGTGAGATGAAAATGGACAAACTAAAGGGTGTGTACTGTGTGTCTATGCCATCAGGTTAGCTACAACCAGTTTTTAGGATTAATGGTTAAAGAGCTATTGAAATTTAAAAAATGTCATTTGTCACTATGTTGACGGTCCCTAACTGCTGTTGGTGGACGTAAGGAAAACGACAGGCGAATATCCGTCGAATATCCAACCTGAAACCCTCTTTACCTGGGCTCGCACGTTGAACTGTAAAGCCTACAGACCATCAACAGACAAACTATATCAATATCTGCCTGTTGTCGCCTACCCTCTAGCGGCTCAACACTGCCACTGGAAGGTTTGGAATTTAGGAAGCAATTTAATAGAACGTATCAATTGTATTCTACTGTATCTGCATCACAATGTATAGTAAGTAGCCTATCTCAAGCCTATCTCAAGCGACAGTAACTACCTCGATGCAATGAATGAGTGCTGAAAAATCTAAACTCATTATGGACTGCTGTATTGCGGGACTCTGGTACGTAAGTATAGGTCCTGCCAGACAACTTGTCGACACTGTCCATTTTGTTGTTGCTCCTAGTGATACAGTATTTGTTAGTTACAATGTAACAAACAGTCTCGTGTTGCTGCTACAATGTAACCACAATGTGAAGAGTAGAGAAGTTCCCACGTGTGGCGTATTTTTGCCCAATCACGATCGTTCAAAGTTCCCCTAATCACGCCCTCGGGTGTGTCTGCCTTGTTTCTGAGCAATCAAATGTTGCAATGTTGAAATGCTCTTCGTTTTCGACGAATCAAGCCGCCCATTATGGCAAAAATAATAATCCTACCATAATGCAGGGGGAACACTAGGTTCTATCCCTGTGATACCAGGAAGCAAGGTATTGAAACATCGCCGGGACCAACGCTAGTCGTTAGCTGTCAAACTTGAAAAAACACAAGTGTCATTTCTAGGACTTAGAACCGATTTGAAGTATACGTTCCTGTAGTAGAAACGTTGGGTGGGGTTTGACATGTGTTGCGTTTTTGATAGACTGTTGTCGGTCGACCGTGGTGAAGTAGCCTGTAGCCTGCTATCTCTGTGTTACTGTATCTTTCATCTTATTGCCATGTTGTAACCGATGTCTCGCTTGCGACAGTTTGCTGCTAGCGATATAAGTTGGCACACTTGCTGTGCTGACTGAGCCTACATAAAGCCCGCAGAGAGGCGAGCCGGGGACCGTGCAGTGTAGGGCACTGGGGTTGTTTTTTCAGCTGACACACAGCTGAATACGGCGTTGGGTGAATAGATGTATTGTCGCCTCATCATCACTGTCATTGCATCTGTTGAATGTGTCTGGCATGACCATCCTTTTTTGACAGCTGATCAAACTAACACATAGATGTTTGCGTCACAGAGTCTTCCTTTCAATAACTGTCATTTATTGCACTTCTTGACAGTCATTAAAATACAATATTCTCTGGGTAGTCTAGCTTAAGCAATACTTTTAAATGAAATGAAGTCCAGCCCATCACCATTGCTGTCCTTAGAGTGACATGCTGTGTCACAGTGTTGGCCAGTAGAGCAGGGCCATTCAGTTCCAGGGCCCAAACCCCTGTGGTTGTCATCCTTCCCTGCTAATCAGGTGACTGACACCCAAGGTTAATGGACTCTGCCCGATCAGTGACATGAATGAACTTCCAAGTAGAGAAGAGTCCCTCCAGACCTGGAGTTGAATAACCTGTCTATTGGTTTCCCTGTGTCCTATTCACCGTGGCCCGCTGTTGTCGCCTCACAGTACCAAAGTGTCGTCGCTATTCAGAATGCCACAGACCAACAAGTCCAGAAGTACCTCGGCCAGTGGCTCTAGTACCGGACCGGACCGAGGGGAGGAAAGAGAAGAAGAAAGAGAGGAAGCTGAGCCAGGGCCAAAGGTCCAAGTCCAGGAAGCAGGGGATGGAGGAGGAGAGAACACTGGAGACCCAGAGATCATCAAGTCCCCTAGTGACCCCAAACAGTACAGGTAACATCAACGTTTACCTTACACACCAACGTTTGTGTGTGTATGTGTGTGTGGAGGGGGGACGGACGGACGGACTGTGTGAGAGAGAGAGAGACTGTGTTTGTCTTTCTTTCCATCCGTCTGTTGGTCTGTCTGCGAGTCTATCGCACGCAGTAAAAAGTAAACAGCTGGAGGGCCAAATTGTGTGTGGTTGTGTCAGCATCTTAGGATAAGAGAATATTGTTTACCTCTGTCTAACCCCTCCCACAGGTACATCGAGCTGACCAATGGGCTTCGAGTTATGCTAATTTCAGATTTCACTGGTCCCGCCTCCTCTGGAGACGACGAATCAGAGGAGGAGGAAGAACTGGGGGAGGAGGAAGAGGAGGAAGAAGACTCAGGAGAGGGAACAGAGGAAGAGTCTGAAGAAGATGAAGATGACAAGGACAGTGACTTTGAGGATGACGAGGATGGAGGGAAGAGGAAGAAGGGACACTCAGAGAAACAGGTGAGAGGGTGACCTGAAGAGGAAATAACAGCACATTAGCAGCAATAGTAATAAGGGTATTGATGATTGTGTGTTTGTGTGTGTGTGTCAGTCTGCAGCAGCGCTGTGTGTGGGTATTGGAAGTTTCAGTGACCCTAATGACCTCCCAGGCCTTGCCCATTTCCTGGAACACAGTGAGTATGATAACCCTTGAACCTCAAGGATGAGATTGTTTGTTTTGTTGTGATAAATCTGATTCAATGCTGTGTTTGTGACACAAGGGGATATAAAATAGACTTCTCTTCCCTCTCCCTCTCCTCCCTCTCTCCTCCCTCTCTCCTCTCCCTCTCTCCTCTCCCTCTCCTCTCTCTCTCCTCCCCCTCTCCTCCCTCTCTTTTCTCTTCTCCTCTCCCTCTCCTCCCTCTCTCCTCTCCCTCTCCTCTCTCCTCTCCTCTCTCTCCTTTCTCCTCTCCTCTCCTCCCTCTCTCCTCTCCCTCTCCTCCCTCTCTCCTCTCCTCTCTCTCCTCCCTCTCTCCTCTCCCTCTCCTCCCTCTCTCCTCCACCTCTCCTCCCTCTCTTTTCTCCTCTCCTCCCTCTCTCCTCCTGTAGTGGTGTTCATGGGCAGTGAGAAGTACCCATCAGAGAATGGTTTCGATGCCTTCCTGAAGAAACATGGGGGCAGTGACAACGCCTCCACGGACTGTGAGAGAACCGTCTTCCAGTTTGACGTCCAGAGAAAGAAATTCAGAGAGGCTCTGGACAGGTCAGCAACACACCACCATTATAGTCTCTGTGCCTTGTCTCTTGATTCGGATTGGTCCATCTGACTCTGTACCTGTCTGTGATTGGCTCTCTCCAGATGGGCCCAGTTCTTCATCTGTCCTCTGATGATCCGAGACGCCATCGACAGGGAGGTGGAAGCTGTCGACTCTGGTGAGAGGCATTCTGGGAATAATTTTTTGTTTTTGTCCTTATTCAGACCTTATGCACTGGTTTTGTTGTGACCTGCTCCCCCTTCTCTCTTTTATCAGAGTACCAACTGGCCAAGCCGTCTGACTCTCACAGGAAAGAGATGTTGTTTGGGAGTCTAGCGAAGCCAGGTCACCCCATGGGCAAGTTCTGCTGGGGTGAGGGCAGACACACACACACACACACACACACACACACACACACACACACACACACACATGAACTACTCTGTGTACTGTGTTGTCATGTGTAAACGAGACAGATGTTGTGTAATTGTGGTATGTGACTGAGCTGTTGTCATGGTTTCCACCGGTGGCTGTCATGGTTTCCCAGGTAACGCCCAGACTCTGAAGACAGAGCCCAGGAAAAAGAGGATCAATGTTTACAAGAGGCTCCGCTCCTTCTGGAAGAGATATTACTCTGCCCACTACATGACCCTGGCTGTGCAGTCTAAAGGTGACACACACACACACAACACAACACAACACAACACAACACAACACAGAGAGAGAGAGAGAGACCGGCTGCTCAGTCACACATGTAACTCTGTTGTCCTCCTCTGTTGTGTGTAGAGAAGCTGGACACTCTAGAGGAGTGGGTGAAGGAGATCTTCAGTGGAGTGCCCAACAAGTGAGTCTCAGCTGTAGATGAATCCCTCACCATTCATCCATTCATATTATAATATGGCCATTTAGCGAACACTTACTGAACCCTGTTCCTCAGTGCTCAGCCCAAGCCGGACTTCTCTGAACTGCTGGATCCCTTTGATACTCCAGCCTTCAACAAGCTGTACAGAGGTAGGAACACCTGCTCTATTGAGCTGACCTGCACAGCCTTCTCTCCTGATCTCCATTAGAGCCATACTGCTTCAGTTCAGCTCACTGAAAACAGGATTTTGAATGGGAATCAATTGTTGGTCCCCAAAAATATATGCTCACAAGTGTAGTAAGACATAGCTGTGTGTTTCAGTTGTTCCTGTGAGGAAGGTCCATGCTCTGACCATCACCTGGTCCCTGCCTCCTCAGGAGAAACACTACAGGTAAGAAACACAACTACATATAATACAGCTACTCCAGATAATACAGCTACTCCAGATAATACAGCTATTACAGATAATACAGCTACTACAGATAATACAGCTACTACAGATAATACAGCTACCAAGGACAATACAGCTATTACAGATAATACAGCTACTACAGATAATACAGCTATTACAGATAATACAGCTACCACGGATAATACAGCTACTACAGATAATACAGCTATTACAAATATGACAGCTACTACAGATAATACAGCTACTACAGATAATACAGCTATTACAGATAATACAGCTACCACGGATAATACAGCTACCAAGGACAATACAGCTATTACAGACAATACAGCTATTACAGATAATACAGCTACTACAGATAATACAGCTATTACAGACAATACAGCTACCATGGATAATAAAGCTATTACAGATAATACAGCTACCATGGATAATACAGCTATTACAGACAATACAGCTATTACAGACAATACAGCTATTACAGATAATACAGCTACTACAGACAATACAGCTATTACAGATATTACAGATAATACAGCTACTATAAATATTACAGATAATACAGCTACTACAGACAATACAGCTATACTGCTACAGATAATACAGCTGCTACAGATAATACAGCTGCTACAGAAAATACAGCTGATACAGAAAATACAGCTGCTACAGAAAATACAGCTGCTATTTATAATACAGCTACTACAGATAATACAGGTACTACATATAATACAGCTATTACACATAATACAGCTGCTACAGATAATACAGCTACCACGGATAATACAGCTACTACAACTATTACAGCTATTACAGATCATACAGCTGCTACAGATAATACAGGTACATAATACAGGTACTCCAGATAATACAGCTATTACAGGTAATACAGATAATATAATCTCTACATCTCTCTCTCTCGCTACATACTTCCGGCGCCGACAGAGATGGCCGCCTCGCTTCGCGTTCCTAGGAAACTATGCAGTTTTTTGTTTTTTTACGTGTTATTTCTTACATTAGTACCCCAGGTCATCTTAAGTTTCATTACATACAGTCGAGAAGAACTACTGAATATAAGATCAGCGTCAACTCACCATCAGTACGACCAATAATATGTTTTTCGCGACGCGGATCCTGTGTTCTGCCTTACAAACAGGACAACGGAGTGGATCCTATGCAGCGACCCAAAAAAACGACTCCGAAAGAGAGGGAAACGAGGCGGTCTTCTGGTCAGACTCCGGAGACGGGCACACCGTGCACCACTCCCTAGCATTCTTCTTGCCAATGTCCAGTCTCTTGACAACAAGGTTGATGAAATCCGAGCAAGGGTAGCATTCCAGAGGGACATCAGAGACTGTAACGTCCTTTGCTTCACTGAAACATGGCTCACTGGAGAGACTCTATCCGAAGCGGTGCAGCCAACGGGTTTCTCCACGCATCGCGCTGACAGAAACAAACATCTTTCTGGTAAGAAGAGGGGCGGGGGCGTATGCCTCATGGCCAACGTGACATGGTGTGATGAAAGAAACATACAGGAACTCAAATCCTTCTGTTCACCTGATTTAGAATTCCTCACAATCAAATGTAGACCGCATTATCTACCAAGAGAATTCTCTTCGATTATAATCACAGCCGTATATATCCCCCCCCAAGCAGACACATCGATGGCTCTGAACGAACTTTATTTAACTCTCTGCAAACTGGAAACGATTTATCCGGAGGCTGCATTCATTGTAGCTGGGGATTTTAACAAGGCTAATCTGAAAACAAGACTCCCTAAATTTTATCAGCATATTGATTGCGCAACCAGGGGTGGAAAGACCTTGGATCATTGTTACTCTAACTTCCGCGACGCATATAAGGCCCTGCCCCGCCCCCCTTTCGGAAAAGCTGACCACGACTCCATTTTGTTGATCCCTGCCTACAGACAGAAACTAAAACAAGAGGCTCCCACGCTGAGGTCTGTCCAACGCTGGTCCGACCAAGCTGACTCCACACTCCAAGACTGCTTCCATCACGTGGACTGGGAGATGTTTCGTATTGCGTCAGATAACAACATTGACGAATACGCTGATTCGGTGTGCGAGTTCATTAGAACGTGCGTTGAAGATGTCGTTCCCATAGCAACGATTAAAACATTCCCTAACCAGAAACCGTGGATTGATGGCAGCATTCGTGTGAAACTGAAAGCGCGAACCACTGCTTTTAATCAGGGCAAGGTGTCTGGTAACATGACCGAATACAAACAGTGCAGCTATTCCCCCCGCAAGGCTATCAAACAAGCTAAGCGCCAGTACAGAGACAAAGTAGAATCTCAATTCAACGGCTCAGACACAAGAGGCATGTGGCAGGGTCTACAGTCAATCACGGACTACAGGAAGAAATCCAGCCCAGTCACGGACCAGGATGTCTTGCTCCCAGGCAGACTAAATAACTTTTTTGCCCGCTTTGAGGACAATACAGTGCCACTGACACGGCCTGCAACGAAAACATGCGGTCTCTCCTTCACTGCAGCCGAGGTGAGTAAGACATTTAAACGTGTTAACCCTCGCAAGGCTGCAGGCCCAGACGGCATCCCCAGCCGCGCCCTCAGAGCATGCGCAGACCAGCTGGCCGGTGTGTTTACGGACATATTCAATCAATCCCTATACCAGTCTGCTGTTCCCACATGCTTCAAGAGGGCCACCATTGTTCCTGTTCCCAAGAAAGCTAAGGTAACTGAGCTAAACGACTACCGCCCCGTAGCACTCACATCCGTCATCATGAAGTGCTTTGAGAGACTAGTCAAGGACCATATCACCTCCACCCTACCTGACACCCTAGACCCACTCCAATTTGCTTACCGCCCAAATAGGTCCACAGACGATGCAATCTCAACCACACTGCACACTGCCCTAACCCATCTGGACAAGAGGAATACCTATGTGAGAATGCTGTTCATCGACTACAGCTCGGCATTCAACACCATAGTACCCTCCAAGCTCGTCATCAAGCTCGAGACCCTGGGTCTCGACCCCGCCCTGTGCAACTGGGTACTGGACTTCCTGACGGGCCGCCCCCAAGTGGTGAGGGTAGGCAACAACATCTCCTCCCCGCTGATCCTCAACACTGGGGCCCCACAAGGGTGCGTTCTGAGCCCTCTCCTGTACTCCCTGTTCACCCACGACTGCATGGCCACGCACGCCTCCAACTCAATCATCAAGTTTGACGACACAACAGTGGTAGGCTTGATTACCAACAACGACGAGACGGCCTACAGGGAGGAGGTGAGGGCCCTCGGAGTGTGGTGTCAGGAAAATAACCTCACACT
>NC_092164.1:17466038-17488538 GCF_045791955.1 Oncorhynchus clarkii lewisi | reverse complement strand
GATCATGTCAACATGGTCCCAGTATGTAGAGAAAGAGAGAGGGTATCCTGATAGTTGTCTCTTCTCTGTCCAGATATCCAGCAGGAGTGGAGAGAGCGCTGGAACGGAGACTTTGAGCACAACTCTGACCTGCACCTCCCTGTCGAGAACAAGTTCATCGGTTAGTGTGTGTGTGTCTGTGTGTTTCTGTGTTGTGAACCTTCCTAACGTGTTCATATCCTTCCAGCGACTGATTTCAGCCTGAAGCTGTCTGACTGTCCTGATACTGAGCTGCCAGTCAGAGTAACTGCCAACGACCGAGGATGCCTCTGGTACAAGAAGGACAACAAGTTCAACATACCCAAAGGTGTGTGTATGTGTGTGTGTGTGTTAGGACTGTGACGGTCAAGGAATTTTGGATGATGGTAATTGGCCATCCAAATCTCCGTAATAAACATTTGAATAGTAATAAAACTAAATTGAATGGGCGTCCCCATTCAAGTCAATGATGGCATCATGGGTGGACTGGCAATCATTGCGAGTGTACCCACAGGAGCAAAGCAGGAAGTGTAACCGTCAATATGTGCCGTGATTTATTAGTTCAACCAGAGAAGAAGAGGCAAAGCGAGAGGGTTTACTCCGCCCAAATTCAATCCACGAAAATAAGACCAAGAAGTGAGGAATTTTTTGTATGGAAGTCAATGAGAGAGTATATACTGTACTCGATACCATCTACTGTATCTTGCCTATGCTGCTCTGTACCATCACTCACTCATATATCCTTATGTACATATTCTTTATCCCCTTACACTGTGTACAAGACAGTAGTTTTGGAATTGTTAGTTAGATTACTTGTTGGTTATTACTGCATTGTCGGAACTAGAAGCACAAGCATTTCGCTACACTCACATTAACATCTGCTAACCATGTGTATGTGACAAATAAAATTTGATTTGATTTGATTTGAGTGTTGAATTTGGTCAACAAAAAAATATAATTGCCATATTGCTACGTGAGGCTTATTTGATCAAATATATGTTTCGTAATGGTTAGGTTGTTACGAATGCTCTGATATAAGTGGACGCACGTGGAATTTGGCCAGGTTGGAAAAAAACAACTTTATATCAGTTGTGCCTGTTGTTCACACACACGTATCTGCCCTCTCATTGGCTAGAATGGTCCCACCTGAATGCCTTTCAAATTTGAGGACATATATTTCCATTGTTAGAGCGGTCACTCCACTATCTTGTCAATATAGTTGAACATCTTTGATTCAACTCAACTGACGTTACAAAAAATGCTTTTCATTACAAGAGCCACATCAGTTAACATAATTTGAATGAACATTATACATGACCATGGAAGCCGTTACATCCCAATACCATGCAGCCACCCCTAGTGTACCCATGAGTTTACCAGTCAAATTGCCAGGGTAAGACATTCCAAGCATATAGAGCCTATTAAAGGATTATTCTAATTGATAATTCTATGGTTCCAAGCCCGTTCTTTTCATGTGTGCTGCCGTTTCCTAGGCAACCGACGACTCGTTTGCTGCAACACCTTGCTTGTTTCCACTAGGAGCAACAACGTTTCGTCATGCTGTTTAGAGTACGTGTTACAGCAGAAACGGACTCCACCGCACAAATTCCAGGCCGTCCTCCTTCGTACCCCAAAAACAAAAATGATGACGGTTATTTTATTTTCATAATGGTTTTCATCCGTACGGTAATTGTGCCAGCCCTAGTGTGTGTGTGTGTTTCAAAGTAACTACTTTATAACACAAAAACACACACGATCTGGCATCAATGTCCACATGTTCTCTTAAAGGAAAACTCCACCCCAAAACGGTTGGTATTTGTTTCATTAGTCCATTGTTGAAATAGTCCAAAAATCTCAGCACTTTATAACTTGCATCATACTGGCTTGAATTTCTATATTTTGAATGTTATTTATCTTGAAAACATGATTGCTGACATGCAAAACATTTTGGGACTATATCAACAATTGTTTTTGGGTGGAGTTTTTCCTTAATCTCTATCTGGTACAGCCAGTAGAAAACTGTTCACCCCTCTGAGCCTGGTTCCTCTCTAGGTTTCTTCATAGGTTCCTTCCTTCTATGGAGTTTTTCCTGGCAACTGTTCTTCTGCTGATGTATAAAGGGCTTTATATTTATATTATATTATATTTTATATAAAGGGCTTTACATTTGATTGGTTGAGTTACTACAACAGTGAACAATTAAAATGGTCAATAACTTTACTTTAATTGATCTGTTGTTTCTACTCTCTCTCCGCTGATCTGTCGTTTCTATTCTCTCTCTGTTGATCTGACGTTTCCTCTCTCTCTGTTGATCTGTTGTTTCTACTCTCTCTCTGTTGATCTGAGATTTCCTCTCTCTCTGTTGATCTGTTGTTTCTACTCTCTCTCTGTTGATCTGTTGTTTCTACTCTCTCTCTGTTGATCTGAGATTTCCTCTCTCTCTGTTGATCTGTTGTTTCTACTCTCTCTCTGTTGATCTGTTGTTTCTACTCTCTCTCTGTTGATCTGAGATTTCCTCTCTCTCTGTTGATCTGTTGTTTCTACTCTCTCTCTGTTGATCTGTTGTTTCTACTCTCTCTCTGTTGATCTGAGATTTCCTCTCTCTCTGTTGATCTGACGTTTCCACTCTCTCTGTTGATCTGTTGTTTCTACTCTCTCTGTTGATCTGAGATTTCCTCTCTCTCTCTGTTGATCTGTTGTTTCTACTCTCTCTCTGTTGATCTGAGATTTCCTCTCTCTCTGTTGATCTGACGTTTCCACTCTCTCTGTTGATCTGTTGTTTCTACTCTCTCTGTTGATCTGAGATTTCCTCTCTCTCTCTGTTGATCTGTTGTTTCTACTCTCTCTCTGTTGATCTGACGTTTCCTCTCTCTCTGTTGATCTGAGATTTCCTCTCTCTCTGTTGATCTGTTGTTTCTACTCTCTCTCTGTTGATCTGAGATTTCCTCTCTCTCTGTTGATCTGTCGTTTCTACTCTCTCTCTGTTGATCTGTTGTTTCTACTCTCTCTCTGTTGATCTGAGATTTCCTCTCTCTCTGTTGATCTGTCGTTTCTACTCTCTCTCTGTTGATCTGACGTTTACTCTCTCTCCGTTGATCTGAGATTTCTTCTCTCTCCGTTGATCTGAGATTTCCTCTCTCTCTGTTGATCTGTCGTTTCTACTCTCTCTCTCTGTTGATCTGTCTTTTCTACTCTCTCTCTCTGTTGATCTGTCGTTTCTACTCTCTCTCTGTTGATCTGTCGTTTCTACTCTCTCTCTGTTGATCTGACGTTTACTCTCTCTCCGTTGATCTGAGATTTCTTCTCTCTCTGTTGATCTGACGTTTGCTCTCTCTCCGTTGATCTGAGATTTCCTCTCTCTCCGTTGATCTGAGATTTCTTCTCTCTCTGTTGATCTGACGTTTACTCTCTCTCCGTTGATCTGAGATTTCCTCTCTCTCCGTTGATCTGTCGTTTCTACTCTCTCTATTGATCTGACGTTTCTTCTTTCTCTCCTTCAGCGTACATCCGCTTCCATCTCATCTCTCCGGTCATCCAGCAGTCAGCCAGGAAGTAAGTCCAGGGTTTAGTTAGCCATTAGCCAACAATTGTTTCACAGGTAGAGATTGTGCCAAAACTGCTAGCCCTTGAGAATGCAGCCATAGCTAGGAACTGTTTTACACTGTTTTTTTAAACCTGTTTCTCTCTGCTTATCTCCCTCTCTCCACTCTCTCTCATCCCCAACCCTCCTTTCCCCCTCTCTCTCTCACTCCCTCCCCTCTCTCCACCCGCCACTTCCTCTCTCTCTCTCGCTCTCACCCTGCCCCTCTGCTCTCTCTCCCCCTCCCTAGCCTGGTGTTATTTGACCTGCTAGTGAACATACTGGGTCATAACCTAGCAGAGCCAGCCTACGAGGCTGACGTGGCCCAGCTGGACTACAAGCTGTCAGTAGGAGAACACGGACTGGTTATCAAGGTCAAGGGCTTCAACCACAAACTGCCTGTGAGTTAGACCCAGACGCACTGCACCGCGCCACACACCCCACACTCACACACGAGGATAATGATGATGATGATGATGATGATGGTGTTCCCTCCTCTGTAGCTCCTGTTCCATCTGATCCTGGACCATCTGGCTGACTTCTCTGCCTGTCAAGATGTCTTCAATATGTTCTCTGAGCAGCTCAAAAAGGCCTACTTCAACATCCTCATACGACCTGAGAAACTGGGCAAGTACGTCACGCGCGTGTGTGTGTGGGTCTGTTTGTTGGTGTGTGTCCCATCTCACCATTGTCTTCTCTCTCCCCCACCAAACACACACTCTCAGGGACGTGCGGTTGTTGGTCCTGGAGCATGGTCGCTGGTCCATGGTAGAGAAGTACCAGGCGCTTGCAGACGGTGGTCTGACTGTAGAACAACTGATGGAGTTCAGCAGAACCTTCAAGACCCAGCTCTATGCAGAGGGACTGGTGCAGGGGAACTTCACTAGCCAGGTGACTGGACCATGAAAACACACACACACACATTACACACCCTTTCCACCAAACCCTCTTCTATGATTTCTGCCGTTTATTAAAGTGGGATTTGTTTTCTCTACAGGAGTCAATCCAGTTCCTGCAGTACGTCACTGAGTAAGTTTACACACACACACACACACACACACACACACACACACACACACACACACACACACACACACACACACACATAACTTAACTATCTTTGCTGTCCTCTCTCGCTGTCCTCGTCTGTCTGTCAGTAAGCTGCAGTTCTCCAAGCTGCCAGCAGAGGTCCCAGTGTTGTTTAGAGTGGTGGAGCTGCCTCTGAAACAGCACGTCTGTAAGGTCAAAGCACTGAACAAGGGAGACGCCAACTCAGAGGTCACAGTCTACTACCAGGTACACACACACACACTGGTACAATTCATCTGTTCATGACTGATTGACTCGCCTCTGACATTCATTCACTCTCTTCTCTTCCTCTCCCCTTCTCCCCCTCTCTCTCCAGTCTGGTCTGAAAAACCTCAGAGAACACACACTGATGGAGCTGCTGGTGGTGAGTACACCAACCATTCATCCTTTAATCCCCTAACCCCTCATCCCTTCTTCCTCTGACCTCTGTGTTGTTGATATTGTTGTGGTTCCAGATGCACATGGAGGAGCCCTGCTTTAACTTCCTCAGGACAAAAGAGACTCTGGGGTCAGTGTCTGTGTTTCACATTTCTCTGTCTCTCTGGTCACTAAATAGACCATGGAACCTCTGGAAAGAGTAGGAGTGTTAACCCCAGTGTCCCAACCTTCCTGAGTGTCCCAACCTTCCTGAGTGTCCCAGTATCTAAACCTTCTCCAGCTTCCAATTGGCTCAGTCAACTTAAACCCCTCTCTCTCCATCTCTCTCCCTCCGTCTCTCTCCTCCAGGTATCATGTTTATCCAACCTGCAGAAACACATCTGGAGTCCTGGGCTTCTCTGTCACGGTGGAAACACAGGCCACCAAGTTCAAGTGAGATCCTCATACTGACTGTATGAACCAATGCCATTGTGCACTGCAGTGACTTTGATGTGGTCTTCCCGAGGCTAGCAGTACTATCTCTTATGACCTGTAATGCCCCTTATAGTAATGACAGTGGGCTCTCTCTCTCCATCTCTTCTCTTCTCTCTCACTCTCTCTCCATCTCGTCTCTCCATCTCTTCTCTTCTCTCTCCATCTTTCTTTCAGTACTGAGCTGGTAGAGTTGAAGATAGAGGAGTTTCTGTCTTCCTTTGGAGAGAAGTTGAGTGCTCTGACTGAGAGTGCCTTCAACACACAGGTGTGTGTTTCTGACTGACTATATATCTGAGTGTCCTGGAGTTTACTTGTTAAGCTGAAGGTGTGTGTGTGTGTGTGTGTGTGTGTGTGTACAGGTGACTGCGCTGGTCAAGCTAAAGGAGTGTGAGGACACACACCTGGGAGAGGAGGTGGACAGAAACTGGGCCGAGGTCGCTACACAGCAGTATGTCTTCAACAGGCTTCACAGAGAGGTGAGACACACACTGGACAATTTCAGTTTTTCTGTTTTTGTGGTGTGTGCAGAATTGTGTAGTTGCTGCAGACGTTTCATGTGCTTACGTGTTTGTGTGTGTGAGTAGATTGAGGCCCTGAAACAGATGACCAGAGCAGAGCTGGTATCCTGGTATCTGGAGCACCGAGGACACAACTGCAGAAAACTCAGTGTACATGTAAGTGTGTGTGTATAGTTGAGCAGTGTAATCAATGTTTAAGAGCTGTGTGCGTGCGTGTGTGTGTGTGCGCTCTAACATCAACCTCTCTCCCTAGGTGGTGGGTTTTGGGCCGGAGGAGGGCGACCCCCCAGGAGATGACAAGCAGAGTCGTCATGGCAACGGAGAGAGGGATGAGGAAGAGTGCGGCAGTTCGTCCTACGGAGAAGTGTCCAAACTGACCTTCCTCCCCGCCTCGCCGAAGATGGCTGCCACTACATCCATCATGGACATTCCTTCATTTACCCAGAGCCTTACCCTCTTCCCATACCACAAGATCATCCAATAGACTACCAATATCTATTTTCTCAATATTTCTTTCAAACTCTCTCTCCTTCATTGCCTGACCATAACATCATCTAATAAACTCAATGAGATACACTATCACTGTCTTTGGGGCTGACTCTCTCTACACATATGTAACGGACTCCCGGGTGGCGCAGTGGTTAAGGGCGCTGTACTGCAGCGTAACCGGCCGCGACCGGGAGGTCCGTGGGGCAACGCACAATTGGCCTAGCGTCGTCCGGGTTAGGGAGGGCTTGGCCGGTAGGGTTGCCCTTGTCTCATCGCGCACCAGCGACTCCTGTGGCGGGCTAACCAAGGTTGCACGGTGTTTCCTCCGACACATTGGTGCGGCTGGCTTCCGGTTTGCATGCGCGCTGTGTTAAGAAGCAGTGAGGCTTGGTTGGGTTGTGTATCGGAGGACTCATGACTTTCAACCATCTTCTCTCCTGAGCCCGTACGGGAGTTGTAGCGATGAGACAAGATAGTAGCTACTAAAACAATTGGATACTACGAAATTGGGGAGAAAAAGGGGTAAAAAAAAAAAAAAAGAAAACTGCACCTCTATAAGGTACTATGCATGTTTATAAGGCAATATAACCCTTCACAGCGCATTTAGTAGGGTTACAACATGTTCTATAAATACAGTATGACATGCGGAATCATAAGATGGTGTACACAGTTCCACTGGATTTTTATTCAGGCAAACAAACTATTTGCAGCATGCCACCGGTAAATCAGTTGGTGCTAGTGACTCATAGAGTCAGGTGTGAGAACGCTGGTGTTCCTTTAAGCTTCCTGACTCACTGAACCTCTTCCCACACTGAGAGCAGTGATATGGCATCTCTCCTGTGGGAATACACTGGTGTGTCTTTAAATGTCCTGACACACTGAACCTCTTCCCACACTGGGAACAGTGATATGGCCTGTCTCTGTGTTTCTGTGTCTCTGTGTTTCTGTGTCTCTGTGTTTCTGGTTGAGGAGTGTGATTGGGGTGTGATCTGGAGTTGTTGAACACCGCCGAGAGCCACTGGGTGTTGCTAGTGTCTCTGATCTAATCCCTCCACTCCTCAGCAGCCTGACGTACTCTTCCCTGTGGGATCTCTTTGTGTGCTTGTAGAGGTAGATCTGAGCCGTGAATGAGAACGGACAACCAGAGCAGGAAAAGATCTGAGACTGGGACGACTCATTCACACCTGAAAGCAAAGGAGAGCGAGAGGGAGGGGAGGAGAGAAACGGAAGGGGTATTCAGAGAGGTCAAAGAGAATAGCAAACTGGATATAGAACTGAAGTGATGTTCAGAGGTCAAAGAGAATAGCAAACTGGATATAGAACTGAAGTGATGTTCAGAGGTCAAAGAGAATAGCAAACTGGATATAGAACTGAAGCAAATACTGAAAGAAAAAGAAAGACTAATGACATCATTATATTCCACTTCACTTAAATAGAGAGATGGAAAGAGATGGGGAATTGAACAGGTAGTTCTAGAGCAGTGGTAGTCACTAATATTTCTGGGGGAGACACATTTGTGAAACACACTCACTGGGTGAGCTACCATAACCTACCCAAATCGATTCATATTCATGCTATTTGAAATACTATTAACAAGGACCATGAAGCTATTTGATTTACAATGTTTGGACACTTGGGGGAATCATTATCTCAATAATAGCACAAAATATCAAATCAGATAATGCCAAATTTCAGTCTGAAGGAAGCAGTGGTGGAAAGTACTTAGGTAAAAATACTTTAAAGTACTACTTAAGTAGTTTGTTGGGGTATCTGTACTTTACTTTACTACTTATATTGTTGACTACTTTTACTTGACTACATTCCTAAAGAAAATAATGTACTTTTTACTTACATTTTCCCTGACACCCAAAAGTACTAAACTCAGCAAAAAAAAAGAAACGTCCTCTCACTGTCAACTGTGTTTATGTTCAGCAAACTTAACATGTGTAAATATTTGTATGAACATAACAAGATTCAATACCTGAGACATAAACGGAACAAGTTCCACAGACATGTGACTAACAGAAATGGAATAATGTGTCCCTGAACATAGGGGGTCAAAATCTAAAGTAACAGTCAGTATCTGGTGTGGCCACCAGCTGCATTAAGTACTGCAGTGCATCTCCTCCTCATGGACTACACCAGATTTGCCCGTTCTTGCTGTGAGATGTTACCCCACTCTTCCACCAAGGCACCTGCAAGTTCCCAGACATTTCTGGGGGGAATGGCCCTAGCCCTCACCCTACAATCCAACAGGTCCCAGACCTGCTCAATGGGATTGAGATCCGGGCTCTTCGCTGGCCATGGCAGAACACTGACATTCCTGTCTTGCAGGAAATCATGCACAGAATGAGCAGTATGGCTGGTGGCATTGTCATGCTGGAGGGTCATGTCAGGATGAGCCTGCAGGAAGTGTACCACATGAGGGAGGAGGATGTCTTCCCTGTAACGCACAGCATTGAGATTGCCTGCAATGACAACAAGCTCCGTCTGATGATGCTGTGACACACTGCCCCAGACCATGACATGAGAGTACAGGGCTCGGTGTAACGCTCATTCCTTTGACAATAAACGCAAATCTGACCATCACCCCTTTTGAGACAAAACCGTGACTCGTCAGTGAAGAGCACATTTTGCCAGTCCTGTCTGGTCCAGCGACGGTGGGTTTGTGCCCATAGGCAATGTTGTTGCCGGTGATGTCTGGTGAGGACCTGCCTTACAACAGGCCTACAAGCCCTCAGTCCAGCCTCTCTCAGCCTATTGCAGACAGTCTGAGCATTGAGAGGGGGATTGTGCGTTCCTGGTGTAACTCAAATCAAATCAAATCAAATCAAATTTTATTTGTCACATACACATGGTTAGCAGATGTTAATGCGAGTGTAGCGAAATGCTTGTGCTTCTAGTTCCGACAATGCAGTAATAACAAGTAATCTAACTAACAATTCCAAAACTACTGTCTTGTACACAGTGTAAGGGGATAAAGAATATGTACATAAGGATATATGAATGAGTGATGGTACAGAGCAGCATAGGCAAGATACAGTAGATGGTATCGGGTACAGTATGTACAAATGAGATGAGTATGTAAACAAAGTGGCATAGTATAGTATAAAGTGGCTAGTGATACATGTATTACATAAGGATACCGTCGATGATATAGAGTACAGTATATACGTATGCATATGAGATGAATAATGTAGGGTAAGTAACATTTATATAAGGTAGCATTGTTTAAAGTGGCTAGTGATATATTTACATCATTTCCCATCAATTCCCATTATTAAAGTGGCTGGAGTTGAGTCAGTGTCAGTGTGTTGGCAGCAGCCACTCAGTGTTAGTGGTGGCTGTTTAACAGTCTGATGGCCTTGAGATAGAAGCTGTTTTTCAGTCTCTCGGTCCCAGCTTTGATGCACCTGTACTGACCTCGCCTTCTGGATGATAGCGGGGTGAACAGGCAGTGGCTCGGGTGGTTGATGTCCTTGATGATCTTTATGGCCTTCCTGTGACATCGGGTGGTGTAGGTGTCCTGGAGGGCAGGTAGTTTGCCCCCGGTGATGCGTTGTGCAGACCTCACTACCCTCTGGAGAGCCTTACGGTTGAGGGCGGTGCAGTTGCCATACCAGGCGGTGATACAGCCCGCCAGGATGCTCTCGATTGTGCATCTGTAGAAGTTTGTGAGTGCTTTTGGTGACAAGCCGAATTTCTTCAGCCTCCTGAGGTTGAAGAGGCGCTGCTGCGCCTTCTTCACGATGCTGTCTGTGTGAGTGGACCAATTCAGTTTGTCTGTGATGTGTATGCAGAGGAACTTAAAACTTGCTACCCTCTCCACTACTGTTCCATCGATGTGGATAGGGGGGTGTTCCCTCTGCTCGGACAGTTGTTGTTGCCATCCTGTACCTGTCCTATAGGTGTGATGTTCGGATGTACCAATCCTGTGCAGGTGTTGTTACACGTGGTCTGCCACTGCGAGGACGATCAGCTGTCCGTCCTGTCTCCCTGTAGCGCTGTCTTAGGCGTCTCACAGTATGGACATTGCAATTTATTGCCCTGGCCACATCTGCAGTTCTCATGCCTCCTTGCAGCATACCTAAGGCACGTTCCCGCAGATGAGCAGGGACCCTGGGCATCTGTCTTTTTTCATTTTTCCAGAGTCAGTAGAAAGGCCTCTTTAGTGTCCTAAGTTTTCATAACTGTGACCTTAATTGCCTACTGTCTGTAAGCTGTTAGTGTCTTAACGACCGTTCCACAGATGCATGTTCATTAATTGTTTATGGTTCATTGAACAAGCATGGGAAACAGTGTGACAACCCTTTAACAATGTAGAAAGATTGGAATTTTACCAATTATCTTTGAAAGACAGGGTCATGAATAAGGGACGTTTCTTTTTTTGCTGAGTTTAGTTACATTTTGAATGCTTAGCAGGACACGAAAATGGACTAATTCGCACACTTATCAAGAGAACATCCCTGGTCATCCCTACTGCCTCTGATCTGGCAGACTCACTAAACACAAATGCTTCGTTTGCAAATGATGTCTGAGTGTTGCAGTGTGCTCCTGGCTATCCGTAAATTTTAAAAACAAGAAAATCATGCCGTCTGGTTAGTTTAATATAAGGAATTTTAAATGATTTATACTTGACCTTTTACTTTTGATACTTAAGTATATTTTAGCGATTACATTTACTGTTGATACTTTAAGTATATTTTAAACCAAATACTTTTAGACTTTTACTCAAGTAGTATTTTACTAGGTGACTTTCATTTTCACTTTAGCCATTTCCAACTAAGGTATCTTTACTTTTACTCAAGTATGACAATTGGGTACTTTTTCCACAGCTGGAAGGAAGTATGTTTTGGGGTGATTGAAATGCATCAAAGGTATTGGAAAGTTCAGGAAAACATTAGGGTTGATCATTAAGCAATCTGTGTGTATGGTCTACCGTGGAGAACCCATTTATTTCCACTAGTCATTCTGTGCAGATACATTCACATCACTCCGCCTTCTAACGAGGCCTGCACAGCCTGTGTGCCATAGATGGAAACAGACGGACTGTATGAAGGAGAACTCACAGACAAGGAGCTGGCCATGGAGAGTGGCTACTCCTGGGTGGTGAGAGGAGTGGGTGTGTCTGTCTGACTGACTTATCTGTCTGATTAAAGCGCAACACCAAGTTCTGATTGGCTGAGTGAAATAACTGCTGAGATGCAATTGTTCCTCAGATCTACAAAAGCAAGCAGAGTGACGAGTACATTGATGCCAAGAGAGACACTCACTCCAACTGGATGTGTGTCTTTTCTCCAGCCGTCTATCCCTCTCTCTATCTCTCCTCCATCCCTCTCTCTATCTCTCCTCCATCCCTCTGTCTCTCCATCCATCCCTCTCTCCATATCTCCATCCATCCATCCCTCTCACCATATCTCTGTCTCTCCATCCATCCCTTTCTCCATATCTCTATCTCTCCTCCATCCCTCTGTCTCTCCATCCATCCCTCTCTCCATATCTCTATCTCTCCTCCATCCCTCTCTCTCCATCCATCCCTCTCTCCATATCTCTATCTCTCCTCCATCCCTCTGTCTCTCCATCCATCCCTCTCTCCATATCTCTATCTCTCCTCCATCCCTCTGTCTCTCCATGCATCCCTCTCTCCATATCTCCATCCATCCATCCCTCTCACCATATCTCTGTCTCTCCATCCATCCCTTTCTCCATATCTCTATCTCTCCATCCATCCCTCTGTCTCTCCATCCATCCCTCTCTCCATATCTCTATCTCTCCTCCATCCCTCTGTCTCTCCATCCATCCCTCTCTCCATATCTCTATCTCTCCTCCATCCCTCTGTCTCTCCATCCATCCCTCTCTCCATATCTCTATCTCTCCTCCATCCCTCTCTCTCCATCCATCCCTCTCTCCATATCTCTATCTCTCCTCCATCCCTCTGTCTCTCCATCCATCCCTCTCTCCATATCTCTATCTCTCCTCCATCCCTCTGTCTCTCCATCCATCCCTCTCTCCATATCTCCATCCATCCATCCCTCTCACCATATCTCTGTCTCTCCATCCATCCCTTTCTCCATATCTCTGTCTCTCCATCCATCCCTTTCTCCATATCTCTATCTCTCCTCCATCCCTCTGTCTCTCCATCCATCCCTCTCTCCATATCTCCATCCATCCATCCCTCTCACCATATCTCTGTCTCTCCATCCATCCCTTTCTCCATATCTCTATCTCTCCATCCATCCCTCTCTCCATATCTCCATCCATCCCTTTCTCCATATCTCTATCTCTCCTCCATCCCTCTGTCTCTCCATCCATCCCTCTCTCCATATCTCCATCCATCCATCCCTCTCACCATATCTCTGTCTCTCCATCCATCCCTTTCTCCATATCTCCATCCATCCCTCTCTCCATATCTCCATCCATCCATCCCTCTCACCATATCTCTGTCTCTCCATCCATCCCTTTCTCCATATCTCCATCCATCCCTCTCTCTATCTCTCCTCCATCCCTCTGTCTCTCCATCTATCCCTCTCTCCATCTCTCCATCCATCCCTCTCTATCTCTCTAACCATCCCTCTCTCCATATCTCTATCTCTCCATCTATCCCTCTCTCTATCTCTCCATCTATCCCTCTCTCTATCTCTCCACTGTGCTAACTAACCTCCAGACAAGCTTCAATGCCATACAACACTCCTTCCGTGGCCTCCAACTGCTCTTAAACGCTAGTAAAACCAAATGCATGCTTTTCAACCGTTCGCTGCCCGCACCCGCCCGCCTGACTAGCATCACCACCCTGGACGGTTCCGACCTAGAATATGTGGACAACTATAAATACCTAGGTGTCTGGCTAGACTGTAAACTCTCCTTCCAGACTCATATTAAACATCTCCAATCCAAAATGAAATCTAGAATCGGCTTTCTATTTTGCAACAAAGCCTCCTTCACTCACGCCGCCAAACTTACCCTTGTAAAACTGACTATCCTATCGATCCTCGACTTCGGCGATTTCATCTATCACAGTGCCATCCGTTTTGTTACCAAATCACCTTATACCACCCACCACTGCAACCTGTATGCTCTAGTCGGCTGGCCCTCGCTACATATTCGTCGCCAGACCCACTGGCTCCAGGTCATCTTTTTTTTTTTTTTTTCCACCTTAATTTAACCAGGTAGGCTAGTTGAGAACAAGTTCTCATTTGCAACTGCGACCTGGCCAAGATAAAGCATAGCAGTGTGAACAGACAACACAGAGTTACACATGGAGTAAACAATTAACAAGTCAATAACACAATAGAAAAAAAGGAGAGTCTATATACATTGTGTGCAAAATTCATGAGGAGGTAGGCGAATAATTACAATTTTGCAGATTAACACTGAAGTGATAAATGATCAGATGGTCATGTACAGGTAGAGATATTGGTGTGCAAAAGAGCAGAAAAGTAAATAAATAAAAACAGTATGGGGATGAGGTAGGTAAAAATGGGTGGGCTATTTACCGATAGACTATGTATAGCTGCAGCGATCGGTTAGCTGCTCAGATAGCAGATGTTTGAAGTTGGTGAGGGAGATAAAAGTCTCCAACTTCAGCGATTTTTGCAATTCGTTCCAGTCACAGGCAGCAGAGAACTGGAACGAAAGGCGGCCAAATGAGGTGTTGGCTTTAGGGATGATCAGTGAGATACACCTGCTGGAGCGCGTGTTACGGGTGGGTGTTGCCATCGTGACCAGTGAACTGAGATAAGGCGGAGCTTTACCTAGCATGGACTTGTAGATGACCTGGAGCCAGTGGGTCTGGTGACGAATATGTAGCGAGGGCCAGCCGACTAGAGCATACAGGTCGCAGTGGTGGGTGGTATAAGGTGCTTTAGTGACAAAACGGATGGCACTGTGATAAACTGCATCCAGTTTGCTGAGTAGAGTGTTGGAAGCAATTTTGTAGAGGACATCACCGAAGTCGAGGATCGGTAGGATAGTCAGTTTTACTAGGGTAAGTTTGGCGGCGTGAGTGAAGGAGGCTTTGTTGCGGAATAGAAAGCCGACTCTAGATTTGATTTTCGATTGGAGATGTTTGATATGAGTCTGGAAGGAGAGTTTACAGTCTAGCCAGACACCTAGGTACTTATAGGAGTGTTGTATGGCATTGAAGCTCGTTTGGAGGTTAGATAGCACAGTGTCCAAGGACGGGCCGGAAGTATATAGAATGGTGTCGTCTGCGTAGAGGTGGATCAGGGAATCGCCCGCAGCAAGGGCAACATCATTGACATATACAGAGAAAAGAGTCGGCCCGAGAATTGAACCCTGTGGCACCCCCATGGAGACTGCCAGAGGACCGGACAGCATGCCCTCCGATTTGACACACGGAACTCTGTCTGCAAAGTAGTTGGTGAACCAGGCAAGGCAGTCATTAGAAAAACCGTGGCTGCTGAGTCTGCCGATAAGAATATGGTGATTGACAGAGTTGAAAGCCTTGGCAAGGTCGATGAAGACGGCTGCACAGTACTGTCTTTTATCGATGGCGGTTATGATATCGTTTAGTACCTTGAGCGTGGCTGAGGTGCACCCGTGACCGGCTCGGAAACCAGATTGCACAGCGGAGAAGGTACAGTGGGATTGTTCTCAACTAGCCTGGTTAAATAAAGGTGGAATAAAATAAATAAAATAAATATGGGTCCTGAGATCCTCAAAAGGTTCTACAGCTGCAACATAGAGAGCATCACTGGTTGCATCACTGCCTGGTACAGCAATTGCTCAGCCTCTGACCGCAAGGCACTACAGAGGGTAGTGAGTACGGCCCAGTACATCACTGGGGCTAAGCTGCCTGCCATCCAGGAACTCTACACCAGGCGGTGTCAGAGGGAGGCCCTAAAAATTGTCAAAGACCCCAGCCACCCCAGTCATAGACTGTTCTCTCTACTACAGCATGGCAAGCGGTACCAGAGTGCCAAGTGTAAGGCAAAAAGGCTTCTCAACAGTTTTTACCCCCAAGCCATAAGACTCCTGAACAGGTAACAGGTAAATGGCTACCCAGACTATTTTCATTGTGCCCCCCCCCAACCCCTCTTTTCCGCTGCTGCTACTCTCTGTTTATCATATATGCATAGTCACTCGAACTATACATTCATGTACATACTACCTCAATTGGGCCGACCAACCAGTGGTCCCGCACATTGGCTAACCAGGCTATCTGCATTGTGTCCTGCCACCCACCACCTGCCAACCCCTTTTTAACGCTACTGCTACTCTCTGTTCATCATATATGCATAGTCACTTTAACCATATCTACATGTACATACTACCTCAATCAGCCTGACTAACCGGTGTCTGTGTGTCAAATCAAATCAAATTTTATTTGTCACATACACATGGTTAGCAGATGTTAATGCGAGTGTAGCGAAATGCTTGTGCTTCTAGTTCCGACAATGCAGTAATAACCAACGAGTAATCTAACTAACAATTCCAAAACGACTACCTTATACACACAAGTGTAAAGAGATAAAGAATATGTACATAAAGATATATGAATGAGTGATGGTACAGAGCGGCATAGGCAAGATGCAGTAGATGGTATCTAGTACAGTATATACATATGAGATGAGTATGTAAACAAAGTGGCATAGTTTAAAGTGGCTAGTGATACATGTATTACATAAAGATGCAGTAGATGATATAGAGTACAGTATATACGTATACATATGAGATGAATAATGTAGGGTATGTAAACATTATATTAAGTAGCACTGTTTAAAGTGGCTAGTGATATATTTTACCACTGTTGTGTCGTTGCTACTTTTATAGCCTCGCTACTGTATATAGCCTGTCTTTTTACTGATGTTTTATTTCTTTACCTACCTATTGTTCACCTAATACCTTTTTTGCACTATTGGTTAGAGCCTGTAAGTAAGCATTTCACTGTAAGGTCTACACCTGTTGTATTCAGCGCACGTGACAAATCAACTTTAATTTGATATGCTAGCCAGCAGATAAAACAAGACATTAGGGACAATTGAACCAAATATCACAACATTTCTGCATCTATAAAGACCTTAAAAACAGGTTCATGAAGGTACACTGTATTTAGATGGAGACTCACAGAAGTAATCTTCGTCTCTCAGCTCCTCTTCCTCAGTAGAGCTGACTCTGGCTCTGCTGCGAAGGTTCACACCTCGAGTGAATCTCTTCACCTCTGACATCTGCTGTCTTCATCTGCTCTGACACACACACTTGGTCCTATAACGACGAGGAGAGGAAATCGTTACACAGAGTAGCAACAGTAGAGATGTTATTACTCAGAGACATGTACTACTACTGATTACTAAATACTTGCGAGGATATCCTCATGGAATTAGTCAACATTAATAAAATATCCTCTCTCCTTCGCTCTCTCCCTCCTCACTCACCCTGTGAGAGCTGCTGGATGTGCTCTATCCTTCACTCCCGCTCTCCACCTCTCCCCCAATGCCCCCCCATCTCTCATTTGTCCTCGTCCTCTACTCCACTCTTCCACTCTGATTCCATCTCTCCTTCGCTCTCTCTCTCCTTTTCTCCATCTCTCTCTTTGTTCATCGGCTCCTGTTTCTCCTCTTCTCCCTCTCTTTCCTTCTCTTTCTTTGTCTTCCGCTCAGTCTCGTTCCTACTCTCTCTCTCCTCTCCTTCTCTCTCTCCAGTCAGCTCATCCAAGTGAGGTTGTCTTGAAGGTTCTCTTCCCGTTTTGTGACTGTCCCAGTCAGTCAACATCCAGGTGAAAATACATGTCACCACTGGTCCTCTGCTCAGCTGTGGTCTGGCTGGGGTCGAGGGGTCAGACCTTGTGGTTTTCTGTGTAGCAGTGGGCGTGGTTGAGGCTGGGGTCACTTCTGAGCTAGTCAAGGTTTTAGGTGTGGTTGTGGTGTCAGAATGTTTGGGGATGAGGTTAAGGTCTGTGTCTCAGTAGGAGTTAAGGTCTCTGTGTTGAGGGTTTTGGTTGAGGCTGAGATAGCAGGTGAGATATAGGACTCTGTAGTCACTGATGTTTGAGTTGTTCTGGACTGAGGGGGTTTAGTAGTGGTTTCTGTTGAAGGTGTTCTGGACTGAGGGGGTTTAGAAGTTGAGGCTGTAGAAGGTGTTCTGGATTGAGGGGGTATAGAAGTGAAGTGGAAGCTGTAGAAGGTGTTCTGGACTGAGGGGGTTTAGAAGTGGAGGCTGTAGAATGTGTTCTGGACAGAAGGGGGTTAGATGTGGAGGCTGTAGAAGGTGTTCTGGACTGAGGGGGTTTAGAAGTGGAGGTTGTAGAAGGTGTTCTGGACTGAGTGGGTTTAGAAGTGGAGGCTGTAGAATGTGTTCTGGACAGAGGGGGGTTAGATGTGGAGGCTGTAGAAGGTGTTCTGGACTGAGGGGGTTTAGAAGTGGAGGCTGTAGAAGGTGTTCTGGACTGAGGGGGTTTAGCGGTGGAGGCTGTAAAATGTGTTCTGGACTGAGGGGGGTTAGATGTGGAGGCTGTAGAAAGTGTTCTGGACTGAGGGGGTTTTTATGTGGAGGCTGTAGAAGGTGTTCTGGACTGAGGGAATTTAGAAGTGGAGGCTGTAAAATGTGTTCTGGACTGAGGGGGTTAGATGTGGAGGCTGTAGAAGGTGTTCTGGACTGAGGGGGTTTAGATGTGGAGGCTGTAGAAGGTGTTCTGGACTGAGGGGGTTTAGATGTGGAGGCTTTAGAAGGTGTTCTGGACTGAGGGGGTTTAGATGTGGAGGCTGTAGAAGGTGTTCTGGACTGAGGGGGTTTAGATGTGGAGGCTGTAGAAGGTGTTCTGGACTGAGGGGGTTTAGATGTGGAGGCTGTAGAAGGTGTTCTGGACTGAGGGAGTTTAGATGTGGAGGCTGTAGAAGGTGTTCTGGACTGAGGGGGGGTAGATGTGGAGGCTGTAGAAGGTGTTCTGGACTGAGGGAGTTTAGATGTGGAGGCTGTAGAAGGTGTTCTGGACTGAGGGGGTTTAGATATGGAGGCTGTAGAAGGTGTTCTGGACTGAGGGGGTTTAGATGTGGAGGCTGTAGAAGGTGTTCTGGACTGAGGGGGGTTAGATGGGGAGGTTGTAGAAGGTGTTCTGGACTGAGGGGGTTTAGATGTGGAGGCTGTAGAAGGTGTTCTGGACTGAGGGGGGTTAGATGTGGAGGCTGTAGAAGGTGTTCTGGAATTCTTCTCCCTTCTCCTTTGAGTTTTACCCTGGTGTTGTCTCCAGGTGAGGGTCCATTCTTCCTCTTCCTCTTCCTCCACTGTGTCACTAGGTCCTTGTGGGGGCGATCTGGGCTCTCTCTCCCTCCCCTCCCGGCCACGCCCCATAAACACAGGGACCAGCAGCTGCAGACCTGGGGTGTATTCAGAGAGGTAGCACAATCCGAACTTTCCACATAGAAATATAACGAATAGAGAGGTCACAATTCCCTGATCAACCTGACAGACAATTACATCTGTTCTACATAACACATTTCTATCTGAGGCTAATGTCCTGAAACAGGCCCCTGAGGAACAACAGAGAGCATTAGCCTTCATCACAATAGTCATGGCCTCATAGAGATATATAGTACCTATAACCAGCATGGCCAAGTGGTTCCTCTTCATGTTTTCTCCCATTCGGCCAAACTGGTCCATTTGCTCTGGAAAAATACACCTTCATCTCCTCACAGTCATCCTAAGAGTTAGCACAAGACAGGTGTGCACACAGACACAAAGAGCATCGGCCTAATTAACTTAATAAGCACCAAGACATCTGAAAACAAATTGACGTTGGTGCTACATGTTAAAGTTAGGCCTACTGTTGTCCACGTCATCGCTAGAACTCACCTCTCCACTGGTGTAGCACGAGTTCGCCTTTCTGTCCTCCGCTGCCTAATAAAGTCCAAACAAATGCAAGTTGAAGCTGGTATTTTACCCGTTGCACTGAATTCCTAAAATCACGTAAAACAAAAAGCATAGATAGGCCTACTACTGTTGGTCTACCTCCCCAGCCCAGGCAAACATTTGGGATGTTTTTCTCCCCAACGTTCTGAGAGATATAGCCCACATTTCTGTGGATAAGGCCTAGGACTAGAAAACTCGTGCACGCAGTAATACATTTCGAATTGAAAGTTATCGTTGACTGTCTTTCTAACACTGTAATAACATACATTTTCTCATATGTTTGGGTGGTGGGTGCCAAGGGATGGCCCAACAGAAGTTTTCTTAATATTGTCTTTTCTTGGCAATACAATTGAGCCCTGCAGGTCAGTGACGTAAGCCTATATTATGATTTAACGTTTTCATAACGGGCTCTAACCCCCATCCTCTGGTGTAGGATAGACGTGGTTGTCCCTGGAAGCTGATCTGAGGCCAGTTTGAAGTTAGAATGAGCGGTTTAAAGTTAAAATGAGAGGTTTGGTAATCTGATCCTACATCAGCAGAATCCACCCAGGGCGCCGTTAGATACCCATACAGTAACACATCGCATATCGCAGGCTGTTGCGTTTTCTCGGAGGGAGTAGCACTACGCGTAACAGTAGCCATTCTCCCCAACCTACCAGTCTCAGGGGTGTGATGGATAAAGCCTCGCCGACCACACACAATCTCTGCCCGTATCGATGTCTCTGTGTCCCTACCGACACCATCTGGGACATGCCATGAGAAATCAACTGGGTTATTTCTCACGCCGTCTCTACACAGGTGAAAGTGTGGAAACAAGGAATAACGAAAAAGTAGGGTAACACGAGAGTTCGGTTATAGCGCGAATTGACTGCAAGCTGCTGGGTCGAACAGGGCAAAGGACTTGTGCTGTCGAAGTAAAGTATCGGGCAACGGTGTAATACAGTAGGCTAGTTAGTGCGCCATTGACAATCACACCATCACACCGAAAGTGTTTTAGTGAATATCCCAATCACAGGTTTGTGAAATACCAGGATACGGGTTTATCTGGCAGGTACGTTTAAAAAATATATATATATACAATAATTGGTCCTGTGTTTCCCGCGGTGTGTGATTACATTAACTGTCACTATTACTAGTTGTTATTAACGCATTTCCTATAATGTCACTGTAGCCGCTGTTATGTTTAAGAATACCTTGGCATCACTGACCCAACTGTCTCAGTTATGTCCTTAGATGGGTGCCAGTAGTGTTATCAGTTTAATGGTAGTGTAGGTCTAGATCCAGGAAACTATTACATCTGCATAACGGCATGGTTTGTGGGGTACAATTAATGTGATAGGAAGGGAAGAACGCACAGAAACACTGTTTTGAACGCGTCCTTAATTCAAAGGCAAAGTTGCAAGACTGTTGAAGACCAGTAGTGTTCCAGTATGTCTGTGCTCATGTCTCAACCGTTCTGACAATGTTTACATTGACCTGTGCTGTGCTGATGAACTCATGTCTCTCTTCCCAGGGGACTGTGAGGTGCGCATCCACCCCTGACCTACAGGATGCCATCCTCCTGGTGCTGATTTACACAGGTGAGATCTGTGTGTGTGTGTGTGTGTGTGTGTGTGTGTGTGTGTGTGTGTGTGTAATGTTGAAAACAGTTCGAAAACAGTTCAAAAGCAGTGTACATACAGTACTTCCAGTGACTTTCAGGTCCAGGTTGCAAAAGCAAAAGTCATGAATAGGTACCCAGTGTTGAATAGGTACCCAGTGTTGAATAGATACCCAGTGTTGAATAGGTACCCAGTGTTGAATAGATACCCAGTGTTGAATGGATACCCAGTGTTGAATAGATACCCAGTGTTGAATAGGTACCCAGTGTTGAATAGATACCCAGTGTTGAATAGGTACCCAATGTTGAATAGATACCCAGTGTGGAATAGATACCCAGTGTTGAATATGTACCCAGTGTTGAATAGGTACCCAGTGTTGAATAGATAGACTTCTGTTTAGTGCAACTTTTCAACCCAAAGATCTCCATCAGGTAGACAGCATAAACAGTAGAACACTATGACTCTGCAACAGATGTTTTTGGATTATGACAAGGTAAGAAAGATGTACTGAGCTAGTTCAGGTATTTCTCAGTTGTATTCGTATCACTAAATTGTTGCATATAGCACCTTTAACGCAATAAAGTATAAACTCCAAACACTAGGACATATAGTTACAGTCTATTGGCAGTCACAGAAGACCAGGTGTGACTGAATTCCCTGTAGACTTTTCTCTCTCCTTTCCTCCTCCTCTTCTGCCATTGTTCATTTCTGCAAGTGGTGCAGCTGTCCTAGACACACACACATACTGACACACACGCTCACACAGAGATTAGGAATGAGGTTGTATCTCTATTTACATGAGAGGAGAGTGCTTTCAGAAGAGGAGAGAAGAGAGGGAGAGAGGAGAGAGGGAGAGTCTCGCCTTGACTACCTGGCTAAATTGTCCCCTGATGGAAAAATATTGTTGCAGGAATGATTTTTGAATAATTGAACGTCCAGGGCTTTAAAATTGCAGGCTCACTGAGATTTATTCCTGTGAAAAGTTAGAAGCCACACACACACACACACACACACACACACACACACACACACACACACACACACACACACACACACACACACACACACACACACACACACACACACACACACACACACAACACAACAAAATATTAATATAATTATATTTAAAAGAAGATATATCAAGGATCTACTACGATATTACAAGTCTCCTCTCTTCCCCTCTCCTCTTTTCACTTCTCCTCTCCTCTCCTCTTTTCACCTCTCCTCTCCTCTTTTCAGTTCTCCTCTCTTCTTCTCCTCTTTTCTCCTCTCCTCTCCTCTCCTCTCCTCTTTTCTCCTCTCGTCTCCTCTCCTCTCCTCTTTTCACCTCTCCTCTCCTCTTTTCAGTTCTCCTCTCTTCTTCTCTCCTCTTTCTCCTCTTTTCAGTTCTCCTCTCTTCTTCACTCCTCTTTTCTCCTCTCCTCTCCTCTCCTCTCCTCTCTTCTCCTCTCCTCTCCTCTCCTCTCCTCTCCTCTTTTCTCCTCTC